>NC_031777.1:22721013-22793656 GCF_001522545.3 Parus major | reverse complement strand
AAAACTCTCCAACCATAGAAATTCAAGTCTCTGGGAAGAACAAAAAAAAAGTTGTAAAATCAATGGTGCCATTTCACTGCCATTGTTTTGGGGAAAAAAAACCTCTTTCAAGTCTGGAGGGAGATGTCACTGAGACATAAATTCCCTTCCAATGTAGAAAAAAAACCCAGCTCTAAAAGAAATGCTTCGTCTTTAGATTGTTTTGTGGGGGCTTGCTGCCATGGGCTGGTTTGGGAAATTGGCCTCTGTATCCAGCCCAACATCTGTAATACTGGGGAGGGTGAGAATTGACTCAGCACTGGGTTGTGAGCCACAGTACCAGTGTTTTGCTGGGTCCCTTCCAGCTAATTAATTTGACACCAGATTTTCTGTTGCTGCCTGTCACAGCTGCTTTCACATTAAGATTGGTTAGCAAAGTTTGGCAGGCTGACAAGCAGCCCCAGTTCAGCAACTTTGCTCTGATTCAGCCTGGAGTGGGAGGGAAGGGGGAATTGGGCCTCCTGAAATGTTTTGCTAAGCAAGAAGCAGGGCAATGGCAAGGACTCTGCAGAGCAGAGGCTACAGAGGAGCTTAGAGTCAGATGCTTCATCATTTTGCTTTCTCTTCAGAACAAAGCTAACTGGCACCACATTTAATTAGAGTCCTGTGGTCAGTTCTGAGGCAACACTGTGTGTATATGGGTGAGAATCTTACTTCCCTCATTGTTCCAAAGTCATCATCCTCAGGACTTGAGAGCTTTTCTTGTCAGCTGCCTTAAGAATCATAATGCCTGCACCCAGCTCCAGAACATTTGTGAGGAAAGTAGAGCTGCCTCATCTGTCTCCTGTTCCTTTTTTCCTGTTTTTCACCCTGATGTTCTTCTTGCAGCAGCTCTAGATCCACTTGCTTACCCAGGGGATGCTTCTGCAGGCTGCCATGGCCTCTGCAGCCTGCTGTGGAATGGAGAAACTCCCTCTGGAGCCACATAGCTGTTTGCTGGAGACCTGTGAGGCTGGTGCTGCTTGTCACTAAGCTTTGCTGAGGGATTTTGTTGGTGACAGTAACGATCCAGGGTTTTCTGGTGGTGGTGGATGAAGCAGATTGGCTTTTGTTCTCTAGCAGAGGGGTTGAGATAAGTAGTGCTAGAGGGGAGGGCAGAATGGGCTGCACTCAGCACTGCTGGGATGATACAGGAGTGGACTCCATTTGATAATTCACAAGTGAGTGTTGTGTTCTGTGTGACATTATCCATGGGGATGTGCTGCTTTCAGAGAAAAATGTATTTCCCTGCCATGGAAAACTTGTGGAGCAAATGCTTTCTGTGCTCAGCCTAAGCACCAAGCTCTGGTACAAATGTTCCAACTGACTTCAGCAAGTGTTGCTCCCACACTGGCTGATTTCCTCTTAGGTTGAGCTGTGTCATATCCTTACTGCTCTACAGAGAACTCTTAACCTAGTTTTGGTATTTTCAAGCTAAGTTTGCAGCAATCTTCTAATTCTCTCCAAGCTAAGTGGAGTATGCCATCCAGAACTTCTTTCTGTGTTTTGTGAAAATTTATGTTACCCCTGGCTTGGGAAGTTCCTGTTTATCCCCAGCATGTTCTTCCAGCAGCATCAGGACACAGCTTTTCCTCATGACTGGCCTTAAACTGCCTCACACTGCTAGGGTGCCCTGCAAAGCCATTTTTGGAGTGCTTTATCAGCAGAGAGTGTGTTCCCTCCCATCCCTACACCTGCTTTCAGATCCACTGCAATGCACAGAAGGGCAGCTGTAAAAGTGCCCTGTTCTGAGCAATTTACTTCAAGATTTTCTTGAAACTGGAGCAGGTTCCCACTCCTGCAGAAAACACCATGAGGGTCCTAAAGGTTTGACTATCCCACTTCTTTTCACTTTAGGTCTAAACAGCTTGGGCAGCTTTGAAGGCCTTCATGCCACTGTTTCTCACCAAAAGTGGTGCTGGAGCAGCTGATTTCCCCATGCAGTTGCATTGCAGCAGTGATGTCTGTGCTGGTGGCATGAACACAGTCCTAAGGCTTGGGCTGGAAATGCCAGGACAGTCTGTCTGATCCTAACTGGAAACCTTGCTGGCATATCAATGAGCTCTGCTGCAGTCACAGGCTGTGACTGTGGATTTATAGGGGAAGGGATCAGATTAATTGAGCGGCAGTGGGAGTGTTCAATTACACTGGCTTCTGATTAATCACCCTTTGTTGAGCCATGTCAGCACACGTCCTGCTGCCAAAAGCATTGCCCGAGGTGTGTGGAGCAGCAAGGCCTTTAATCGATGGCAAAGCCGTGCACTCCTCAGCACCAACAGTTCCTCTCCTTCCTTGTTGGTTCTGTGGAGAAATTTGCAAAAGTCTCAGCCAAGAATTTGAAACCATTTTGCTTTTGATTCTAAAGAAGCTGGGGTGATGAGGGAGATCTTTAGGAAATCAGATGGCAACTTGGACTCGTCTCCTTGATACGGAGACATCAGCTTTCATCAGAGCAACACTGACACCTGAAAGTGATCCTGCTAGTGTTGCTGTGCTTTCCTTCCACACACATCACCCCAAGGGATGCTGATTTTAGGGGATCTCTGGGGACGACACTAAGCTGGCACCAGAGCCTCTCCAAGATGCTCCATCTCTTCAGCCTGTTTCTCATGGCATCCCTTCCCTTCTTTATAGGGCTGGAAGCGATATAAGCTTGTGTGTTGGGACTGAGGACTACTTGCCTTTCCCACCTTCAAAGGCATCTCCAGATGCCATGAAAGGTTTGGGCTGTTGAGAAGGTTCCATGAAAATTTTGGGCTGTGATTGTTGGAGGAGAGCCTGAAGGAAACATCAGAACACGTTTGTAGGCTCTCTACCCCTTAGTCCATGCAATAACCTCATCTTCCAATGTAAGCATCTCTACTTTTCTAAATGTTACTCCTTGTAATCACATTCCTTCTGAGCCCTCGTGTGTCCAGGTAAATAATCTCAGGCCTTTGAGTGGGAACCTCCCCATTCTTCTTCCAGCTGTGTGCACCAAGGCAAGTCACTGCCTTACACACTGCCCTGGTGCCTCCCTGCTCCACAGAAAGCTCTCAGCTGACTGTGTGGGATTTCTCTGGTATCCTGGTTTCTACAACCACTGGCTTGCTTCTGTTTATCCAGTCCTTTCCTCCCCCCTGGGAGCAATAGACCAGAGGTCAAGTTTTCACAGCAAAAATTCTAATTGCTCCCTAAAGAGCAGGGCTGGCTGCTGTTGACTTTCAGCCCTGTTAATTACTGAGGTGCTCTTTAATATCATGCTTGTGATATTCCTCTTCTAAGTGAGTACTCAGTGTCATCACCAGATCTGACTGCCTGGCTTCTCTTTCTGTCTGGGTCATCAGCTAAAGTGATTTAATTGCTTCCATTCCAATGGAATTCGATTCCGTTGTTCCTTCTTTCTCCTCACTTGTTAGATCCTGTCCTGTCAGCATGACCATGGCATAAAATTCTGGCTTCTGTGCAGATTCCTCTCAGGGGCTCACATCACTGAAGTTACTTTTCCACAAAATGTGTGTATGGACCAATCTCCTCACAAAAATATACACAAATCTTTCTGGGTGAAAGGGAGAACCTGCCTGGGAATGAGTGTGTGGGTGGCAGCCCACTGCATAAGCAGTGCTGCTCTTCCAGGCTCTGCAGTAGCTAAAGGATGTGCTTTCCTGTCCTCTAGACTCAGGTTTTACCTTCCTAATATTATGTGCCAATTAAAATAGATGCCTATAACTTATGAAATTTTATAAAACTCAATGCCTTTTGCTTTATAACAGGAAATTATATAAGCTGTAAGAAAAGTCAGAGATCTCTGTCCTCTTTTCTTCCCAATGTTTGAATATTTTTGCTTTGAGAAGTCCAAATTCCTCCTCCTTTTGATTACCAGTTGATGCCAAAATCACACAGTCCCTATTTGTTCTTCAGCTCTTACCCTTCTCCCTGTCCATGTTGCTTCTGGAACAACAGTTGTCCATGCTCTTCTGTGCCATCCAGTCTGAATACTGACTTCTGCAGGGGAGGGCTTGGTCCATAATCTGGAGGCATTTCCAGGTTACCAGCTCTGCTTTAGCTCTCATCTCTCTCAGGAGTTAAGACTGAGGCCCCAGGTTTTCCCACTTGCATGCAGCTTCCCAGCAATATGAGGATCCTCAGGGTCTTCACCACCCAGCTTAATTCTGTGCCTGAATCAAGCACTTTCTCTTTTTAGGTTGCACAAGAACAGATGCTGGGCAATCTCGACTTTCCCATCGGATTTTTTGGTCCAGTTCACATCTTTGTTGTGGCACAAGATCTCACATGTCATCTCCTCTTGCCACTGGCACATGTGAGGCAAGCCTGTCCTCTGCCATGGGTGGTTAAGCTCCCCTGAATTGCACAGTATTTTTTGCACAATAAGAACACACACAGACTATTACTGTGACTCCTCATGGTGAGTTGCTTCAATGCTTAAAGCCTGTGGCTGCATGTGGAAGATTTCCAATGCCACCAGTTACTCACAAACTGCACACAAACAGATCCCTTACGTTATGGTTTTGGAAATATTTCCCCCTTGGGCTTCTTCATTATCAGTTGAAGGCAGCAACAATACAGTCCTGTATCTGAATTATGAATGCCAGCCTCTGTCTGCTGCTGTGCAGCCTTTCAGCCTTGCTGGAGCTCCTTAGATGGCTTTAATCTCAAAATGAGTTTTGAGGAATGCTGCCAAACTTCTACAACAGCACCAAAGTCGATGGACTGCCCTTCCCTCCCTACTCTTGTAGCTTTTTATTATTTTTATTTGTCATGTGTTTTTTTTTTAATTCTGTTGAATAATTCAGCTAATAGGCTGGCACTGGAGCACTTGAGAGCTGTTCCCTAATGAGGGAAGCAGCTTGCCAGCTTTTTATCTTTCCAGTCATTTGACTGCAAACCCAACATTATTAACAAATCACCATGGAAGAGCCGTGGCAATACAGAACAAAATGTTGTCTTAACTTAAGGGCAAGGAAGAAAAAATAAACAAAATGAAAGAAATTCAAGCTCTGGGAAAACAAAGTGTGAAAGTGAAGCGTGCGTGGAAGGAAGTGATGGTAATAGAAATCTCTTTGCAGCCTCATTCTGTCTCAATATCTGCAAGCAGGAAAGCTGGATGGGAGAAAGGATGTTAACTTGCTGAGGAGACCGAATTCAGAGGATGAGTGTAGGTGTAGCTGTTGGCAGCTCTGTTTCTTGCCATGTTTTAATGAATAAAGGTTTGTATGGAAAGCTTTTTATTTTCATTGCCAACTTTATTATTTTTTAGAAAGCTGGATGATTTATGGTCCATGTGATAGAGATGGGACTAAAAAGAAATAAGTATGTGATGCCTTTTTTGCACATTGCTGAATCCCCTTTAAAATGACATTTACATCACTTTGCCCTGAGTTTGTTCAGATTAAGATCCACACTGACATGTTTCAGACAAACAATTTAACCTGTACTCCTCTCTGCATTTGTGCTTTCCTGGTTGCCCAGGGTTCAGCAGCTCTGGGTACCTGAGGAGTCCCACTAGGGAAGACTTTACAAGGTCCCTCATCTCCTTTGCAGGGCAGTAAGTGCCACAAGTGGGGAGCAGGCAGAAAGCCAGGCTGAGGTGGCTCAGATGAGTCCTCTCCCAAGCCAGCAGCTTGTCTGACACCAAAACTCCCATCTCAGACTCCTGCCCAGTGAAATTCTGCAGCAGAACTAAAATTACACTGAATGCTCCTTCTGAGTTTGATGTTGTTAAGGTTGTGCTGTTTTCTGCCACACAGGGAAGATATTAATCTTAGGTCTTGGGGTCAAATTCTCACCCATGGATGTAGGATAAGATGCTTAATTTGATAAGAGGATTTTATCTCAAATCCTGACCCAAAAATAAACATCTGAAAACCTCATAGATGGCAAGGTCCCAGTTTATACTGTACAAACATGGGTCCAAGAGATTGTTCTGATCTCGGGAAGTGTGTTCTTGTTTTCTCGTATCTTTCCTGTTATGTTGCCAGCATTTGCAAAAAATGCAGAACTCTAAGCTGAATGGCACAGATGGGTAAAATTTGGAAGTTCTGAATTGAGCTAACCTGGCTTGACTGGAAAATAAAATCCCACTCATCTGGCCTGTAATTGCTATTACAATTTGGTCCTTTGAAGACACAAGGCTGACTTAAATCAACCTTGCTGCATGGACATCCAGGGAATTGCATCAAATTAGAACAGTTAAAGATCTGACTTGTTGTGTTTGCACTCAAAGCCTGGAGAAGGGAAATTGAGATGAGAAAAAACGATGATGGTAAGGAAAACCAGGGGAAAACAGACAAAAAGAGTGATTGAGAGCTCACAGAGCATTGTTCAAAATGGGCCCTCAGGGAATGCAAACTCACAATTGTTGCTTCTGGAAGACAGATCCCCTTTTGTTTGCATGGATGTATTGCTGAGCACGCTCCCTCTGCTTCTTGCTTGGTTATAATCTGTCTTCTGTTTCACATCAGTCTTGCTCCTGTCTTGGTCCATCCTTCAGCTATTGGTGGCAGGAGATGAAATACCCTTTGCTTTGCCTGGCAGGGATGTGTGTGATGTGAAGCCAGATGGCTGCCAAGATGAGCATCTGAGAGTCTCCACATTATTAAGTTGCAGCTGCTGTATTTGCAGTCAGAGGTGATGGGAGGGTTCCCAGCAGCAACCAGGAGCAGATGGATGAAGAGGGACATGTCTTGGTGGGGTGTGATTAAAATCCTCTGGGATAGGGTGTGCTCAGTCCCACTGAGGCTTAGGCTTTCTGTCAGACAGTGGGATCATAGGAATGGGGTTATTCTTCCTGCCCTTAAAGGTGGTGACCAGGAGCTTGCTTTGATGCACCAGTGTGATCCCAGTGTAGCTGGTTGAAGTCAAACTGATTTCTGTTGTTTCTTGCTCTTTTTTCTCTCTTTTCCTCTTACTGCTGCATTACCTTACTAAAAATACCAAAAATAATATCATTTTCTGAGCTGCTTCCTCTGCTTGTTCTTGTTCCAGGCACAAACATCCATCTCTCTCTAAACACCTCTCTCCTCTGCCCAAATTAAGTCATTGCTTCAAAGCAGAACTTCATCTTCAGGAAATCATAGTCCTGACTTGCCTCCTCCTGAGCTAACAGGAGATTTGGCCCTCAAGATAGGGGTCTAGCTAGGTAATAGCTGAAGGGAAGGTTGATAATGCATCATCCTCACTTCTTGCTGAGAATTTGAGGGGCTGTTTTGGGTCAAGGTGAATCCTATGTAGCTCTGGATCCTTTTTCAGTCAGAGGCCAGGAGCACATGCTGAAAGACAAAATGTAATTACTGTACTTCTGCTGGTAGCCCCCAGCCTTTGGCAATCAGCAGCTTAAGGACTTCATGTGGGCTGTGCAGTCAGGAAAAGGCAGAGATGTTAGTTGCCTTTATGAAATTTTAAAAAGTCCTCCTATTCCATGTTTCCCTCCTGTCTGATTCCCCCATGGCACAGCCCCTCTGCAGTCTCATGGCTCGGAAGACAAGGCTGAATTTTAGCTGATGCTGTTCTTGAATCAGGATGTTTCAGGGTGGGTCCTGTTTTGCTGTGTCCTGTCTCCTGAAGTTCTAAGTTGGCAAGTTGCCCTCTAGATTTGGACTGATAGCAGAGGTGTCAGAATGTGGTGTTTTCTGACTGGGAAATTTTCATGGAAACTCCTGCTCTCAGGCAAAAGGAAATGACAACAAACCAAAAGCCAGCCCAAGAGTCATTGTAAAAGGAGCCTTTGATGAAACTAAGTTTATGTAAAACAATGGAGTTTTGTTGATGATGTCATGGAAACTATCTCAGTTCAGAGCAGGAGAGGATCTGGCTTGTGACTTTGGAAGCCAATAGTGGTGGCTGTGGCCTAAGGTGGAGCCTGACTGGTGACCACTGTCGTGGTTTAACCCCATTGTGAAGTGAAGCAAAGCTCCATGCAGCTGCTCACTCCCCCTGTACCACTGTACCACTATAGCAGACAGAACTGGAGGAGTAGAAGTGAGGAAACTCATGGGTTGAGATAAAAACAGTTTAATAGGCAAAGGAAAAAAGCCATGAACACAAGCAAAGCAACACGAGTAACATGTTCACCACATCCCATGGGCAGGCAGGTGTTCAGCCATCCCAGGAGAGCAGGGCTCCATCATGTGTGATGGTAACTGGGAAAGACAAACACCATCACCCCAAATATCTCCCCTTCCTTCCTCTTCCCCCAGCTTTATATGCTGATCATGACTCATGAGCATGATGTGGAATGTCCCTCTGGTCACTTGCGGACAGCTGTCCTGACTGTCCCCTCCCAGCTGTGCACCCCCAGCCTCTTTGCTTGTGGGGTGGTGGGGAAAGCAGAAAAGGCCCTGACTTAGTGTAAGCAGTGCTTGGCAACAACTAAAACATCAGTTAGCAACATTATTCTGGTATCAAATCCAAACCACAGCACTACATCAGCTACTTGGAAGAAAATTAACTCTATCCCAGCTGGAGAGAGATACCTGGATCCCAGGGAACATGCTTAAGGGATGATTTCAGAGCTCTTGCATTAGGACACAACTGAGTTTTCCCTGTGTTTCTTCTACAAAAGAAGCCTTGTTTCTGGAGTGGGATGGAGAATGAGCTGACAGGCTGTTCAGGATGGGGTAAGATCCTTCTTCAAAAGGAAGGTATGAAATCTGTACACTGTCCTTTCCCTAGGATGTCAATAGGCTCAGTTACACTGCACACAACAGCTGTGCATGGAGCTATCTGTGTTCTGTGTGTCTCTGAGATCACATCAGATTTGGTTCTATTTCCTCAAAAAGTGTATCCTCCATTTTAAAAGGTCTTTTTTTGACATTAGTTACAGCCACGTATGCAATTGCATGTTTTCCATGCATGTGTTTGCACATACAATCGCTCTAATTCTGAGCGTAGCTATTTCCTATCTGCTGTGATCTGACTACAGCAAAAATTAAAATAAAGATTAGATTAGTTACCGTGGTAACAGCTACCCTTACTTCATATGACGCACAGATTCTGTGAAGCAAAGGAGCACATATCAATTTGTGCTCTTAATTTTTGGGACACTCGGGGCTCAGCTCTCCCCAGGAGGTTCTCTGATGACAGCAAGTGATATCTTCCCATTCCCAGCAGGCTTATCCTCTTTGACGTTCAGCTCATGAAAGCTTCAGAGGTGCTGACACCATCTCTTGGTAGAAACAATCTCATTTTGGTTTCAATTTATTTCTTATGACAACAAAAACAAAAAGAGCAGGAGGATGAGGGAAGGAGTCTGGCCTAGGGGATAGTGAGGCTGTGAGAGGTGTATTTGCTCCCTTGGGAAAGGGAACAGCCAGGATCTCACAGGGCATCAGTGAGGAGGCTGAGAGAGCTCTGTGGCTAATAAGGAATTGTTAATGAGGGGGAGAATTGTCACATTACATCAACAGGCATGAATTAGCAAAGTGTGCAAAAGAGGGGAGCTGTCAGATGTGCTGGGCACGCAGTTCACTTGTTCTCATGGCTGCACATCAAGGTTTTGAATGTTTCTGCTTTGCATTGAAGAAAAATAAACAGCCTTGAGTGGATGCAGTCAGACAAATGGTGTCTTGTGGTGTGAGATGTCACTTGTTGCATCTCCCAGCTGTGGGATGTTTGAAGGTGTAGGATGAGATGAATTGTTGGGTCTGCAGGAGAGGAGCACATGAGGAGATAATACTCTGGGCTGCAGATAATGATTGCTGCTGTGTGTCTGCACACTCCATGGGGATAATGGCTCTTTTTGCTTCTTGCCCATCGGGCACATATTCATGTTGTCTTCCAACCTGCATCCTTGGTCCTTCCTCAGGATTTATTCCAGAGCTATCTGGTGCCAAGGTTGCATCTTGCAGCGCAAAGGGCACAGCTGTGAGCCTGCTGGTAATGAAAAGGTGAGAAAGGAAGGTCTGGGGGGTGCCTCTGCCTGCGCTCTTCACACATTTCCTATCCACTGTTCCTTGCCATTTTTGTCTCTGTCACCCTAACAAATGTATTTTAAGCCCCCCACTTCCAGGAAAAAACTGCTACCCTTGGGGACATCAGGTGTCTTGTCCAGGCACAGATTAAAAAACCCACCAACCTAAAAGCCCACAGGCCTTGGCAGGGTGTTTTGAAAAGGGAAGTGGAAAATAAGTTTAATAACTCTTCAGCTCTCTGTGTCTGGCTTGCTCATACAAATCAATCCCTGTTGATCTGTCTAGCAATGTGTGAACCTGCCTGATAGCACACCTCAGCCCTCTCAGCTGGAAGCCCAGCTCAGGGCTTCTTGCAGCTTTTTCCAGGGATGCAGACTGTGGCACCTGCTTGTCCACTTCAGGGAGTGGGAAACATCCTGGGGCTCCTCAGCAGCGTGGTCAGGACTGGATCTAACAAGGCTGTTCCTAAAGCTGGGATGGGGAACCAGAGGCTCTTGTGAAATGTTAAATCTTCCTGACTTTCCCTTGAAGAACATTTAGGAAGAACTTCCTTTGGGCAGTGGCATAACATGCTGAAAAAGGACAAAACGTCCCAGCTCACAGCACAGAGGCAGCAGTGTAGATCGAGGTGTCTCTGCTGTCACAGCTGTAAGAACAGAATATATTATGAGTGCTAATTATATTAATTAAAGTTGTGCTGCTGTTTGTGGGAACATTTCCAGAGAGGAATGCAGATTTCCCCCATTGTTTTATTTCCAGACAGAAGCTGGAGGCCTGACAGGGGCCGGGTCTGTACAGCACAAGAACATACGTGCTGCGATTTCTGAAATGTAATAAAATACCCAAAATGGTTTAAAAATGCAGTCACTGAAAGCAGAATTCCTTTCTTTTAGATTGATTCCCTAGAGATTTTGAGGCATGAAGCACGTTTGCTTTCTCTACCACCCTTAACTTGAGCTGTGCATGCATATGCCCGTCCTGGGAGCTGCTTTGTGCCTCAGTTTACCTCCAGTTTCGAGAGAGGAAATGCGATAATTAATCTTCCTCTTTGTTTTATTTGGGACATCCTCTCTTCAGCGCCTTAGCCCGTGTTTTTACACAGCCTGTCACAACGGGACTGTGGCTTTTTCACTCTGACAAGGCAATGTCAGCACTAAAGAGGTGTTCCTCTGTACGGTGTGGGAGAGACTGGCAGTGTGGAGAGCCCCTCCGGCTCCAGGGATGAGCTGTGATGTTCATTGACCTTGCGGTTCCTCCTCCCTTCAGCCTCTCCAGCTCAGCTCAGACCCCAGGAGCATCTCATGGGCAGCAGGTTTCACAAGCCCCCACCACTGTTTGTTCCTTTTTCCCCCTCCCCGCTCACCAGGGAAGCCGAAACAAGGCACCATCTCCAAGGGGCAAGGTCCTTCCTGCGCAGCGCTGTCGCCTTGGGGAGGAGTGGGAGGAATGGGCTGTCTCTCCGCATGTAAAGAGCTCTATTTTGGGGCTGTTAAGGGCTCTGGCAGCGCCGCAGAGCCCCGGCTGTCTCCTCACGGGAGAGAAAAGCATTGTCTCTGCCCTCGGCTGGCCGCCAGGTTAGCTGCGGTGGGGACTGCAGGCTCCCTGTGCCAGCTCCTGCCTCCTGCTGATGCCATCGCCTGGGCTGCCTCAGCTCCGGGCACTTCCCCAGCAGCCTCTGACCCGGCCGAGACTCGGCTCCCATCTGGATTCACTTCACAGGAGCCAACTCTTGCCCTTTCTTCAGCAAGAGAATTTCTCCCTCTCTGCCATGCAGCCTGTTTCCTTAAAACCTTGTAAGAACACAAGCTCTCTCCCAGACTGCCTGGGGGTCTAATGAGCTATCACAGAACCTCGTCCTTTTCTGTTCTGAGCATCTGGATAAGTTAATGCAAAAGGTGAAACAAGTGGAGGGGCCAGATCTAGTAAAACCTGAAAAAAAACCCAATATCTCAAATGTCATTTGTAAGACTGGCAAAGGAGGAAGGAAGATGTGTGTGCTGTGTGCAGGTCAGCAGTGCTTGCGTTTGCCTGGCCTTGAATTGGCATTCCCTCTTTGTCTCACCAGAATGAGAAAACCTGCTCAGCTCCCTCCCAGCTTCTGACTTAAGAAACAAGAGCAGAAATAGATTTTGGGACTGGAAAAATGGCTTTGTGAAGACTCTCCTGCTGCCCCAAGGTAAGCTTGGTGCATTATTAGGATCAGCACATGTACTTCTCTACATTACTAGATGCAATAATAGTTTTGTGTCTTTACAAGCTGCAGATACAGATCAATTAGTTGGTATATGGCTTGCTACACAGAGAGAAAATGAGGACTAAGACCTTACCAGTATGATCTGGCTGAGGGAAAATGGTTGGGAAAAGAGCAGTTTTAGTCCTTAGCCCTACTACAGCCAGATGATGAGATCCAACAAAAGCCATTTCATTTCAGCATGTGAAACAGGGCAGGGGGATTTCTTTTGTGGCACATCCGAGCTGCCTGTCAGCACCTCTTGGAGGGGCTGGATCCTGTCCTGAGGAGCAGATACAGCTGCACTGACCACACTGCTCGTGCCCACCCCAGGAATCTTTGCAAGGCCTCAATGTGGGACACAGACCTTGCTCATCAGAGGCAAGGGAGAGGGTAGCAAGGTGTTTAAGATGTCCCACATGCTGCAGCCCCTTGCTTCCACTCCCCCAGCAGCTCTGGCTTAGCAGTGTCTGAAAGATGTAGTGCAGCCACACTCGTCTCTGTTCTCCCTAATCTTCCCTGTTTCCAGGGACATCCAGCTCTCTCTTTGTTTTGCTGCTGTTTGGTATACCAAAGATTTGAGCCTTTCCATCTTTCAGCTTGATACCTTTCTGGGCAAATGTAATCTAATGCTTACAGCAGCTTTTCTGAGGCACAATGTGTTGTCCTCTCAGTACAAGCTGTCTCTGTTGGCTCAAAACTGCAATAACAATTATCTTTAATAGTCTTTCTTGTTCAGCTTGTATAAGGCAGCTTAACTACAGAAGATGAACTTGAGAATTTTCCTATCCCACATCTGATACGATCCCAGGCTGGCTTCTGTTTCCTACTCCTTTGTAATAATTAGTTGTTGGTGAAACCTGAGTGGAAGTTGTCTGGGCTCAGAGAGCTGATGCCTGCTTCCTATGACATATGAAAACAGGAGGACAGTGGGTAAAAAACCCCGGGTCACTCTGCTCTCACAAGACTTAGAGAGACAAACAGAAGCTCATCTTCATCCTGAAATAATCACTTGCAAAGTTAGAGCTTTACAGGTGGGATGTGTCAGCTGCAGTTTTGGCAAGAGTTCCTGACTTCTGAATCAGTGACCAAACAGTTCAGCTCAGCAGGTGATGAGTACCTGCTTCCATCTTCTGCTTTCTAGTTGCAGTTCTTCACCAAAACCCATCACAAAGTGTTCCTCTCCCTCGTGGCCCCCTTCCCCAGGCAGCCTTGCTCTGCTCTCACAGCCCAGAGACCCAGGATTGTGTCATCCATGCATGAAGCAGAGGTAGGAGACCAGTGTGGGGTTCTGGGAGGCTGTGGGTGGGGAAGAGAGGAGGGAATCACGCTGGTACCAAAGGCTGCTGGAGCCCCTGAGAGCTGTCAGGATGGGCTGGGATGGTGTTCTGGGGTGAATGCTCTTGGTAATGCCAGAACTGTTTCCCCCATCCTCACACCTACAGCTGAAGGGGTTGCTCTGGCTGGAGCTGATGGGAGCTGCTGGCCACAAAACTGTCTTGTGTCATTGAAAATCAGGAAGAAAGAGGTGACAAACAGCATTTCTCACACATCTGGAGAGTGCAGGCTCTGGGGACTGCACCTGGGCTATGGGAACATTACAGGATCCTGACTGATATAGGGCTTGCAGGCTGACCACAGGTTGCCTTTACTCCTTTGCTTTCTGTGTGTTCACCTGTGGGTGAGCTGAGCTGTGCTGTTTGACAGAAATTGTTTCTGACACAGTTTATGTCCCCTCTGGACCCAGGAGACCCGAGTGAGTGCCCACACAGCAGGGCTGGGGACGGGAGTGCAGCGGGGCTGGGAGCCTGCAGTGCTGGACACGTGGGACTGCTCTCCAAAAACCACAAAAAACAGCTAAAAGGGATGTCTTTAGAAGGGTCTAAAACACAGTAGCGCTGCCCAGACAAGGGAATTTTACAGAAAGGAAAAAAAACCCAAGGTTAAGTGTGGGCTTGGGCTCATTTTGCAAACTGGCCTGAAGTCAATCTGTGTCCTTCACATCCCAATGATTCGCCCCCAGGCTCTGGGTCTCTAACCTGTAACATTCACTGCTGTCCAGGGGCACTTGGCAGGGAAAACAAGGCTTCAGCAGGTGTCAGATACCTTTTTGTGGATTCCTTTTCCAAACAAACCGAGGGCTGTTCTGGTCTCAGCCATGCTGATTTCCTCCCACCACAAAACATCTAAGCAACCACACAGATCTTATTTATGTTGGGGGATTGCAGCTCTCCTTGAGAGTCTAAAGCAAGCTTAAAAATCCAATTTTTCTTCAGGATAGAAGACGTCAGCTTGGAGTCAGTTTTTGTGTGAGCTCGATGCTCTCAGGCCTGGTATCTGCTTGGGATGTCTGTGGGTTTTACAATGAGTGTGGCTTCCTTCAGCAGCTGCTGGAGCCTTTTAGGGGCTGATGCTTCTGTGGGATCTCTGTAGCCATCTCCAGGCTCTGAGGTCTCTGCTGGAAAGCTGGGAACTCTGCCCTGTTTAATCCACATTCCAGCAGGCTGTGGGACCTGGTGCCAGTCCTTGGGCAGTCTAGGAGGGGAGCAGGCATCCAGAGTCTGCAAAAAACCCAGCTGAGATTCATGAGATCCAAGATGTTTTGCATGGTTTTCTTGGTGCAACAAGGGGTTGAAAGGCCTCTGATCAGCTCTGCCTGGCTCTGCTCCTCACATCTCCACCTGGTATCCAGTGCTGCACTGCAAACACAGAGCAGAGAGCTTCCTGCCTTGAAAAACTGGGACTTTCTGGTGTGGGTTGGGCCTTCTGGGTCCCAGGTGGGTCCCCTGTGTGATCTGTATCTCTGCATTGCTCCTGTCATGTTTTAGCTTTGCTCTGTGGACTGTCCTGGCCGCATTGGGATTTTTAATGCTGCTGTTAGCAACAGGAAGCAGGACATGGCTTATGTTGAGTATTTTCTCAGTGAAATCAGCAGTTTTCTGGGCTGTGCCCCAGTCTGGGTGTTGATGTGTTTCTCTCTGCTCCAGGCTAGAAGCAGCACCTGCACAGCAGTCAGCTCTGAGATGATACTTACTGGGCAGCCTGCTTAACAAATTATAGGTTGAGCAAATTAAAAACAAATGGAAAAGGAGTGATAACAGGCAGAAGGGGTGGTTGCTGGCACTTACTGAGGGTATTTAATTCATGGCTGATTCCTGCTGTTTTTCTCCACCTTTCACGCTGTCTTCCCTGTCTCACTTTGCTGCAGAGGGATCTCTGGGTGCCTGGTGGGGCTGGATGCAGCCATGCCGGGGCAGGGCTGGGTGGCCCCTGCTCACTGCAGGGTGAGGAGGAGGCTCAGAGCATCACCTCTCCCTGGTACCATCCCCAGCACACCTGGCTGCTCCTTGATTGCCACAGACCCGTGGTTGGTCTGAAATGAGAGCTCTGAAATGCCCGGGCAGAGACACGTGCCTGTTGTGGGGTCCAGCTGGCAAGGGTATGAATAGGTCTTAATTTGTTTTTTGGCCAGGTTTCCCTCAGAACTGAGTGCTGCTCGTGTGTCTTTGTGTGTCTCCCTGCTTTGCTTTTGTTTCTCTCTCTGTTCATCTCTGCTCTGTGCTGAGGGTGCCCTGCTCCTGCCTTTCCTGCCTCCTGCTCTCACAGGCACTGGGGGTACTGTTGGGAGGGGTCAGCTAAAACACTCATTTGCCTTCTGCTCTGGCAGGGGAAAAAAGCCACATCAAAAGCTGATTCAACGTGTGGGGCAATTCTGCCTGCCCTGGAGGGACCAGCAGTCAATCCAAATGCTCTGGTACCTAACTGGCATAATGCTAAATCCCACAGAAACTCCTGCCACCCCAAAAGGGGCTTCTCTCCCTTTATTTTTCTCCTCCTGCCTGGAGAGCTGAGAGATCTTCCAGCCCACCCAAGAGTCTCTCTTCTGGAAATGAGCCTCAGTACTGAGAATATAAAACTTTGCATCAAGCCTATAAATTCCCATGTAATGTTTCCTATGAATCCTCCTGGATTATACTGCAAGTTTTATTAATGCTTGCTTACAAACCCTCCACTTGTGGTACAAGAAGTCAGCCATACGCTGTCTGGAAAAGTGCATTGCATCAATTTTTAAAATTTCTTTATTTCTCCTGCAGTCAATCTTTCTGCTCCTCCCTCCCCTCACAGACACTTCTGCCACTAAAGGGTATCAGAATCAGCTTTATGTTGTCTATAAAACCAGGTCATTGTCAGTTCAGTCCCTCTGCAGCTGTTTCTCTTCCTCTGGTCATGCTGCAGACTTGGAGCAAGATGCAGAGCAGCAGAGTTTACTGCTGGACAGATGAGCCAGGGAGGTTGAGAGGCTCAAAATATAATTATCCATGTGTTGCAGAAGGGGTGAGCAAGGTGCAGAGAGATCATGCCATTCCAAAGGTGTGGGATTCAGGGCAGAGGCAGGAAGAAAAGGGCACATCTCCTCACTCCCTAAGTCCCAACAACCTTTTCTCAGTCCCTGTCTGGTGCAGGAATCGCTGCTCCGTGCTGTGGGTGGTGTGGAAATCAACAGGAGCTGAGGAAAATCTCCTGACCAGGAAAAACAACCAGAACTCTGTTGTATGATGAGCACAGGGAGGGCTGAGGTTTGCAAATGCCTGTTGGTCCCTGGGCTGCTCCAGAGCCCCTTGAGAGTTTTCCTGCTGGGAGCTGTGGTGATCAGGAGCCCTGGTCCTTGGCTCCCTGTCAGGAGTGGGCTGAGGCTGTACAGGAGCAGATTTGGAGGAAGCACAGCAGTGAGTTGGGTGAGAAAAGCATCTCTGTGTGTGCTACACCCCCTGGATGACCTGCTGGCTGATCTCTGGAGGGAGCAAATGAGTGAACTGAACCCAAAATGCCAGAAAACAGCGCTCTGGCTGAGCCAAGGGCTGAACTGTTTCCTTAGCAGCGAGGATGTTGCTGTGTTATGGGGGATAAATAGTTACACCTGAAATAATGCTCATAGATTTCCAGGCATTGATCTAGCTTGGCTTGCAGGTGTCAGGCCTGGAAAAAATAGGCTTGAATGATTATAAAAGGTATAAATTTCTTTAAATTAATCATTGATTTAATCTGCCTCTCCAGAACCTGGGATCACCATGCTATTGAATCAGGAATAAGCTGCAGTTGCATAAAGAACTATTTGAAAAATGCACATACCCAGTACTCTGGCTCTCTGCTCTTTCTGTGAAGCACACACCAGTTCCCACTGAGATGAGTAGGTGTACAAGCCCCAGCAGCAAGCAGAAAATCTCACAGGGAAGTGCTGGTACACTTTCAATCCACCCAGCACCAAATTGCACCCGTTTGAACAGGCAGGGGAACCAGCAGAAGATTCCTCCCAGGTGAGTTAGGGATGGGGAGAGAATTTGCCTCGAATTTTACAAAGTGGGGTTAAATGTGACAAGCACCCAGGTGAGCCAGTGATCCTTCTGTGCCTGGGGATGCCCTGACCATCCTCGTGGGTGATATGGTGGTAAAAGCCTGGAGACAGAGAAGATGGGGGGCCCTTGGTAAGGTGGTATTGTCAGGATGCTGGAGGCCTTGGAGAAGATGCTGGAGACCATCTGATGAGCTTCTTCCCTGCCAAAGCAGTGCTGACTGCTCTTGTGGGCAGCCTGGGAGCTGGGGGAGCAGAGGGGGAAGGCTGGGGACACACAGTGAGTCCCCCTGAATAATTCCACTTATTTTCCACAGAGGGGGAAAGATGACAGCAAGGTGGTGGCTAGGCTAGAGCACTTGCTAAAGGAGCAGAAAGAAGCAATAAGGGAAATGCTTAATAATTTACAGATTTTTGTAAAAATGTGGCAAGTCACTGAGCTACTGCTCTTAATGAGGTAGCAGTCATCAGCAGGCTCCTTTCAGCACTCCCTGAGAATGCTCCAGGCCTCTGCCTTGGGTGCAAAGGGAAATACATCAGCTGAAAGCTCTCCCTGAGGCACCTAATGAGGTGCCCCCTTGTTAGCTGAGTCTCCAGAGCTGCCTCTGTGTGTGCTCCCAGCCTGTGCCATGCACAGTGGAACTGATGGATGGTGCTGCTAACACAGCTCAGCCCCTAATTGGGAAGGGATGGGAGTGTGCAGAGTCAGATCCTGAGCAGGGATGAGAAGCAAGTCTGCAGGGAAACCAACAGCAGTCATTGAGAAGGGGGTTTCTTCAGTGGAGAAAAACTGCAATGGCTGGGCAGGGGCCACAGGTCAGAACTGCAAATGAACTCTAAGGGAAAACTCAGATCCCCATCCCTGTTTCTGTGGAGGCAGGAAATGTTCTGTCCTCATCTTACCACAAAGCCAGAGGAATGCTTCCATACCCCCTGTACTCTTTTAGAGCAGTGCATCAATTAAAGAGCACAGGTGAAAGATGGAAGGGGAACCTCATGTTCAGAGGAGACCTTTTCACTCTTTCTATATAGTCACAGAAACAGTCTTCCAGTGTCTTTTCATCTGTTTGGTTTATTCATTTTTCTTTCTCTTCTTTAATCATGTTTGCAGCATCTCAGGTTTTTCAGAAAATGGCTGACAAGTTCATCCTGTGTCCAAACACGTTGCAGTATTTTTAGGGCAATCTCTCACTTGCTGGGTGTGAGAAATGGTTGCAGTTCCACCCTGGCTTCATTAGGTCCTGCAGATCTTTCCCCAGCAGTTTGCTTTAGCACCTGCCTCAGTCAAACCAGTGCCAGCCAGGCTTTCTCTCCCAGCCCCAGTTTCTTACCCTCAGCTTGAGCTGCTGTTTTTTTCTTTTTTGCACAGTTTGATCTTCCAGATGTTGGATACATGGACTGCTCTTTTCCAATTTGCTTAAAATGGTGGTGAATAAATTCTAGGCTACTTCTACTGCCCAAGGAATAGATGAACAGTGACTCCTCACACAGACATGTCCTTACTTTCCTTTTTACAAATGATTTAGTGTGAAAAAGTGTGCAACCCTTTATCTTCTGCCAACCTTAGAGAGTGCTCAGCTGGTGGCTGCCAGTTCCCTTGGCAGTGGGATTGGGTGTTCACAGTATCTTTGCAGTTCTGCTGTGTTTCTGGATGATGCACAAGCTCTGGGAAGCCTCTGCCCCTCGCTTTCCTCCTGTTCCAGATGTGTGTATCACCATTCCCCTGTGCTCTTTGAGACAGAAATCCCTTACATCCACGTGTTTATGTAGCACTTGGCACACAAACACCCATTTGGTCCCTGAGGTGCACCAAAGGTGCTGAGGGAAGGGCAGTGTGGCTGTGACCACATCTGTGCTGCTGGAAAAGTGCTCCTGGTAAACCAACATCTGCTTTCAGTAGCACTTTATGATTTCTCAGCTCTACACATCTTGCTAAAGTGTATGCCAGATTTCATCAGAATTTCATGTTATGCTGGAAGTGATGATAGCTGAGCACCCTGTGTTTGATTCTCACCTGGTTTGAATCAGTCTGCAGGGTGAGGAGTTAGCAGAGTCTCACTGATGCTCAAGGCAGCTTTCCCCTGCCTGCACTGTCTGCGTGTGGGATGGGAGAGGAAAATAGTGCAATTTACAAAATTAGATAGCACTAAACAGTGTCTGCAGAAAGGTGTCTCTGTCCTGCCCCATCAGTATTCTCTCAGCACTTCCTTGTATCAGCTGGCAGAGTTACAGGCTGGTGGTGCTCATCCAGATCCCTCTGCTCCAAACCCACCTCCTGGCATGTCTCTGAAATGGTGTCACGGGAGAGAGCTGCATTTCCTACCTCACTGCTTTATGGACCCCATCACTCTGTAAGTGGTGTGGTGAAACAGGAACCTCTGCTGTGTTGTTTAAAAGAAGAGGTGACTGCTCTTTCCAGGGTCTGGGACTTGTTTGACTTGGGGTACCTCACCTCTCTCTTCAGCTACTGTAGATAAAACTCTGCAAGAGTTATCGGATCACAGTGCTGCTTTCTGCCGAGGATCTGATGCCAAAGCCTGCTGAGTTAATCATGTATGAACTGCCATCATCTTCATAGCACAGAATTATTATGGGATTTCTTTTCCTTCTCTGGATCCTGCCCTTGAAGGCTCCAGCTGCACGTCTACCACACGCAGCAAATCCCAAACCTGTGGGAAGCAGTTGCTCCCTATGGACCAGTGGTTGATTACTGGGTGGTTATGGGGACTTGAGGGGGCTGCTCTTCTCTGTGTCTGCTACAGACAAAAACAGGACTTCTGGCCCGTGGTGTCTGAGGCCTGAATCCCCCCTGACAGCAGGTGCTTGGAGGGAGAGGATGTCTCACTGTGTCCGCTGATGACGCTGGGAGGGCGATGTAGGAACTGAGAGGCAGAAAAATTAAGTGTATTAGGGGAGAGGCTTTGTGGCAGAGCTAATGAGTTGGAGTCAAGTGCTTTAAACAGATGCTTCCCTGGGCTCTGTGTAAAATAAAACTTGTGCAGGCACAATGGTGCTAGGCAGGGTTTGACGTGATGACCTTATTACCACTTCACTGAAGGATGTGATTAATGACCCGTGCTTTGTCATGGTATAACTTGATAGCCCATATTGAGGTGGCAGACATCTGCTCTCTACCAGAGGGTAAATATTCACAGGACAGCATCCTACAGACCTGCTGAAATCACTGCAACCACCTCCATGAAGTTCTGTGGGATCTGGATAAGCCCCAGAATGATGTGAACAGTCTGGTTCTTTATGAACCCCGCAGCTGAGGAGATAAGATCCTCACTGAAAAGCTTTTCAGTCATTCACATAAGGACTTCTAATTCTGATCTTTAATTTTTGCACAATTCTTGCCTATTTTTCTGCGTTGAAGGGTCAAGGACTCACCTTGGGAAGTGTTCTCCTGTTGTACTGCAGATCAAGCCATGGGGGCCCGAGAGTTTTTGCAAGCCAAACTTAAAAGAGACCACACCTGTGTCCAAGCTGTTAGATATTTTGAAGAGACACGGACTCTATCACCCTGATATTGCTTTTCTGCCTGTATTGCCAGGTCCTGTTCATCCTTGCAGACTCTGGGCTGCCTTGTAAAGCCTCAGCCCTCTGGTGAAGACTGTTGGGTGAGAAACAAAAACGTCAGCGCCCTAAGCAGTGACAGACTGAACAAGGACATGTCTCCTCTTCAGACAGAAACACCATCTGTTCATGATGTTGAGTCTGACATCCCTCAAAGCGAGATTTTCCAGGAATCCAAACTGGAGAGAGTAATGTGATTTGTGCTGCTGGTAATTAGTATCTCTTGTGGTCTGGCATGCTACAAGCTGACCATCAGGTGGATATAACAGGCAGAAATTCAGGGATTTTTTTGGTTGGCTCACAAAGCAGCAGCAGATCTGTTCCAAATGGGGTTTGGTCTCCAGGGACAGGTTGAATGTGGAAAGTGATAATCCCTCATTTTACTCATAGTATCATAGCCTGCTTCCACTGGGAAATCAAGTCTGTTGGTCTAATTACCATGTGGCTGCTTTTCCCCATGGGGATGAGGAATGAAGGTGTTTTCATCTGAGGCACCTGAGAGCACGTTTGCAGTCAGGCTCTGATGTTGTCCATGGCTCAACTGGGCAGCAGTGCCTTGCTCAAAGGGGTGCTGGAGTGCCTGGATGGACAGGAAATCTCTGTGGGCAGGACCATGGATCCCTGGGTGGATTTGGTTCCCATGTGGGTGATGGACTCAGGTGGTCCATCATCCACAGGCAGAAAGTGGCACAGCTGGCTGGCTCTCCCTGTGTGTAGGGCTCAGCCCTGAGAATGGTTATTGCTTCCCCTCACATTCCATCATCTTTGTCTTTCTTCATCATCAAAATTCCAGCGCTGGTTTGTGATGCTGCCTGAATCCCATCCTCAGGAATGTCCTCAAACTCACCTAAGGCATACTCCCAATAGCAGAGCATAAATCCTCTTGGAAGAGCAGGTCCTTGCTCACGTGATGCCTCATGTTTGGGGCCTGACTCTGCTCCCACATACAGCAGTGGTTCTTGTGGAAGAAATGCAGATCAGATGTGTTGGTGTATTCTTCCTGGAGAAGCAGGGGAAAATAAGGAAAACTGTTCTAATATGTAACATGGAACATCCAATGTGTAATCTCTAAGATGGGAAGCACATTCTGATTTCAGTTTACGAGGAACAAACAGTCCTTCAACTAAAATCTCTACCAGCACTTCTTTTAAAGAAGATGTAACACTGAAGTGCCTGATGAACAGCATTTGAAATGATGAAGTAGAGCTACTGATGGGCACAGTGTGTGGTTTTGTCTCTTCCAGATCAACTGCACTTTGGTGTGATCTGCCTGGCAGAGATGATGTGACAGAGGAGGATGAATTGGGTGTTTGCCTCCTGGGTGAATAAAACCATGTAACTTCAGGCCTTCTCTTCCAGTGATGCTGCTTGCTAATTAGACTGTCAGTGGGAACCTTTGAGAACTAAACAGAATAGACCCAATCTTCCCTGCAAGGTAATTAAAAATATTTGCCCCTGGCTGATAACTAACCCACTGATTTCCTCCTGTTTGAGAAAGCTTTATGAAAAATTACTAAGCTGTTTGTGTAACAGGACAGCCACTTGCACAGATGTTTCCTGTCCACTAACCTTTCAGTGTCATGAGAAGATGTTATAGGAAGGAGAAACTTGTTTGAAATTCTGGAAGCCTGTTTAGTTAGTTTGTTTGTTTGTCTGATAGGGAAAAAAAAACAATCTCCAGATTATTTAAAAACCCGTAACAAACCACAGAAGCGTTTTGGTAGACCAGATCATAGGGTAGAGACAAAGCTTTAGTGATGCTGAGTGTCAGGCTGGTGGTACCTATTATTCTGCCTCAGTAGCTGTCAGTATCACAGATTAGGAGGACAGTGGCAAACCTAGAGCAGGCTCTTCTCCCCAGGTCATTCCCAGTGATAACATCGTGTGCCTGGAGCTGCAGCTGCAGGTCCAGCTGTGTCTGTGTTCTGGGTCTGAGCACATTAATCCTGGTGTTGTCCACAGTAGAGTTCTGTGATTTTAATTACACAATGTACCAGGAGGTGTGTCCTTCATGGGTTTAGATCTTCTCCATAGTAATTTCACAGCTGCCTCTAGGAATGACAAATACTATTTTTTTGCCTCCTTTTTGAGGCTATAGACACACAAACATTGCAGAAATTGGCCTTTGTCTCTTGTGAATTCCCAGAGGCAGCACAGAGCACAGCACCACGAGCCAGTGAGGATCCTGATGTAGTGCAAACTTTCACACAGGCATGGTGGCATTTAGAGCTGGCTTGGAGCAGCAGCAGGTTCAGCCTGGCATTTCCTCCCCTTAAGAGGCAATTAAACTGTAAACTCACAGAGAGGTGCCAGATCTGGAGACCTCATGGAAATCTGCAGGGGGAGGTTGCAGCAGTGACCTTTGTCTAATGATCTTGTTAAGGGACACAAACTCCCTGATGCTGTGTGTCTGTGATGGGCATGGCTCAGCAGGCAGCAGCATGGGCTGTGCATCCTCTTGTGAAGAGGGATTGGGCTGCTGGCCTGCTGCTGTTCTCATGGATGCTGCTTGCGTGCTTTCCCTCAGGCATCAAGGCCCAACCAACATCCTTTGAAACCTCTGTGGAACACTCTCACCCTTCCCACCTTTTTTCAGTCACTCCCACGTGGAGAAAAACCCCTCATAAGCAGTGTAATGTCTAAAGGCTTCGTGCTGTGGCACTCACCTTGCTGACCTGCTTCAGGGCAGGACGTGGTGGCACCACTCAGGTGGGTGCCTGAGACAGATCTCTTAGGGCTGAAACCAGGGTCAGGAACTGACAGTGGGAAAGGACAAGAAGGCAAGGTTCCCTCACATTCAGGAATTTCTGACTTCAGCTAATTCCTGAATCCAGCAAAAGCTGGGAACAGTTTCTCCCAGAGGAATATTATTTCTAGTCCGCACAGGGTTGGGATCTTTCCTCTAAAGAAGGCAGGGCTTCCCAGTTCCTGGCAAGTTTGAAGCTAGAAACCATCAGTCTGGCAGAAACCCCTTGGCAAATCATGAATGCTCATGAGCTATCAAAGCTCTGGAAGGAAATGAATCTGCTCTGATTTATACCGGTGGGAAATCTAGCCTTTAATTTTAGTTCTTGAATTAGCAGTTGTTTTAATCACATGGATGCAGTCTGCCAGTTGTCAGGGCCACATATGCCAAGCACAGAATTACTGCTTCAGTGGAGCCCAAAATATGTAACGTTTCAGTAAAGCCTTTTTTGGGGGTTTATGGACCATTAAGAAGAAAAGTGTGATGGAGAGTCATGCCACAGCCAAAAGGAAGCAGGAGCAGCCTTCTTCATGGCTGCTTTGTGCAATTAGGGAACAACTGACAGGTCATTCAGTATTAATTGGCCCCCTTGGAGCCTGAGCTTTATGAATGCTATTACACAGTGTGAGAGCAGTGGGCTTGAATCAATGACCCTGATGGTCTCTTCCCCTCTGACAGACACTGTTCCAACATAAACATGGCTTATTGGACTGTTCCTGCAGGACTCTGGGGTGTTACACCAGGAATGAGTTCAGCCACTCTGGTTTTCTCCCCAGCAACAGTCAGCAAACACTGAATACCAGTTCTGCCACACGTGGAACTGTCTCTCTCAGAGGTGCCAGGGGGGGATTTTCTCCACAAAATCTTTCATTGTACACTCTATCATCACTTTTCTAGTAGGGTTGAATACACTGAGCCATTTTGGACTTCATGTTACTGGTCCAGGGAATCCCTAAAAGAGATGCTGTATCCCTGGAAATTGAGATTTCCCAATTATTTCTTTCTATAAGCCCAGGCAGTCAACACATCTGATCAGTGCTGCTTTTCTGATATTCTCCTGCCCTCTTGCTTAAGCTGTTCAGTGTGCTCTTGGCATTGTTCAAGCTAAGGAGAAAACAGAGTTGTCTTCCTCAGCAGTGATTGAACTCCTTTCTGTGAAGTTTGTTTTTACCTGAATTTCTAGGATGACCTGTAAGGTGAAATGCAATATGGTGCAGTAGATGATGCTGCTGTTTTAAGAATCCTCAGGCTGAAGTGGTGCCTGGAGAACCGAGAGAAGTGTTCATTCCTCCTCAGTGATCTCTCTTTTTGACCTTTGTTTTTCACTGCCTCTGTTACCTTTCTCCTCTCTCTCTCATGAAAGCAACAATCTGAAAGAGAGGGGAGCATGATTGATGTTCAATGAGCTCCAGCCTAGTTTGAAGAAGATTCTTCAGCAATAAATTGGAGAAGAGCCTGTGCCCAGCTGTCACTGGCAGCAGCCAGGCTGGTTACAGCGGTGTGGCCATGGAGAGCAGACGAGGACAGCCGAGTGTCAGCATGTCCTGAGCTCTGGGAGAATGATCTATACTCCATCCAGTGCACAGCTCGCAGTTTGCCATGTTTCCTGTGCTCACCAGCTCTGCAAACAAAGATTGGCCTCTTAATATGGGAGTTAAGATTTGGCCGCGCTTGCAACAGGGTCTAGCATGAGGCGTGGCTTTAGACCAACTACCTCTAAGTGTGCCATAGATCTGATTGCTTCTTTGAAACATTAGTTTTACATCTGGGGACGGTTTGTTTGGGTTTTTTTAATTTATTTTTTAGCACCTCCCCGCACTCTGGACGTTGCACCTCCGGAGGTCCTGTCTCAGCACCTCTCACTGCCGGCCGCCCAGCAAAGCCCCCCCGCACGCATCCCTCCGGCATCCCCCCGCCATCCACAGCACCGCACACAGCTTGGATTTGTGGCATTTTTTATTCGTTACGGGCGTTTCGAACCTCTGAGAGATCCGTGCTTGGCTGCAGCATCGGCGAGCATCGCTGCATCCCATTCCTGGCGTTTGGCGGTGTCTCCGTGTCCGCCCCGCTCCCTTCCCCGCCCCGGGGCCGCCGGAGCGCGGCTGGCGCTCACCCTCGGCCGGGATGCGCTCCCGGGATTTTCCTCTCCCTGGGGGAAAAAGGGGCTGTTCTGCTCCGGGCACCTCTGTCAGCTGAAGGGGGCGGGAGCTGCAGCCTTGAAGTAGAAAAGGAAGAAGGGAAAGCAGCGTGTGAGCGGTGCCGGACAGCGGTGGGCGGTGGGCTGAGCCTCCCGGTGCCGCGGGCTCGGGGGCAGAGCGGGAGGCAGGAGAGGATGCGGCGGGGCAGGGATGCTGCGGCTGAGCACCCACCTGCCTGAGGAGAGCAACATCGTCCTCCGAGGGGAGGGAAGAAAGAGGGGGGAAAGCGGCTGAGCTCGCACGGAGCCCGCTGAGCTCTGCCGAGGACCGCCCGCCTGACACCCCAGCAAAGTTTCCTGAGCTCGGTGGCAAGAGGGGAGGAGGGATGTGAGATCCTTCTCCCCGCAGAGCACTGCTGGGCTTCCAGCCCCCGTTCTAGCCGTGGCTTTGTCATCCCCGACTGAAGGGTGAAGGTGAGACCTGGGTCAGTCACTCTCTCCATCGCCTTCCCTGGCTCCACGCTCCAGCCCAGGTAAGCATCCTCCCCTTCCAGACACCGAGGTTTTCTCTGGCCCTGCCAGAGAGTTTCCCAGCAGTTTGCTCAGGGGAAAAAAAAAGTCTTGTGCTTCTCGTGGTAGCTAGATGTTACGTGCCTGTGTGTTTGTGAGCCTGCCTGTGTGTGGGGTGATTGTAGCTGTCTGACTGCAATTTCAGTTTGCTGATCACTGTCATTATTTTTCTGTACCATCACACCTCTGAAAAGGAGACTCATCTGTGGTCTGTCAAATATTTTCATTGTGCTGCTTCACTGAGACGGTGTGGAGGGATGACAGCTCAATTTCTCTCCACTACAACTAAGAGGGAAGCGTGCTTAGCTGTACATGCTGCTGGTGCTGCTGCTGTGGCTTTAAACAATGCTCCTAAAACACTGGCTGAATATGTCAGTATGCCCTTTGAGCTCTAGGAACTCTCAGAGATATGGATGAAAGTCTGTCTTTGTCCCCCTGAGATTACAAGGGGGGCTGGCTATTCCCCTGGAAGGAATCATTATTGTCACTGGATTTCCATCATGCCAGCTTGAGTGTGCAGCTTTTATTTTTGCATAGCAGTGCTTGCAATAGTGCATTTCAAGCTGAAATATTGTTTGGAGGAGAAACCTACACTCTAACTGATAAGAAAAGAACCTGTTTCAAACAAAGAGCCCAAAGAGAACTTTTTCCACTCCTGATGGAAGAGAAGTTGGTCATTTTGAACAGAATCATTTGGTTGAAAAGTTGATAAATCTTTTAGCCATTGATTTCACTGTAGTGAAGAGTAAAAGCTGCCAGATATCCTCAGGCAGGTCAGCAGTGTTAGCTGACCCACGTCAGCCCACCCTTGTGGCTAAGAAGGGGATGGAGAAGCATCAGCCTGTGCTTTAGGAGATGACAGAAGAGCAAAGATGCTTCTGTTGTACATATCAGAATAAACATGGACTTTATGTTGTCATGGGGCCTTGTTAGGTAGAGGATAGAGTAAGGCATTCTGTGGCTTTGGTTTGTTTCTTGCTTTATCCTCCACTGCTCTGCTGGCTTTCTCATCCCCGTGTCATCTCATCCCTGTCTAACAGGGATCTGTGTATAATCCCTGATGTTTCTTATGGAGATCAAGACAAAAGCAAGCACTGATCTAGTTTCTAAGTGTTCCCAGTCCAAACATTCCTGTGTGCTGTGAGCTACCCTGTGGTGCTGTGGTGTGTGTGCAGATCACATTCTAGCCCTGCAATCTTGACTTCCAAGACTTTCTGCCCCCAGGCTGATGGGAGAGGTTCCGGGCAGGAATCTCCAGTGAGCCCATTGCTTTTTGCAGGGAAAGGGCCATTACCCCCTGTAGGTGCTCCAAGCCAAGAGGATTGGAAAGTTTTGCCTTGGACATAGCCTGGCCAGAACACTTCTGGTACAGCTGTAGAGAGAAGGTGTGACAAGCTTAAGCCCCTGTGCTCAGGGGTCTGTAATGATGAACAAAAATTGCCAGACAGAGAAAATAAGCTGTGAGGGACCATGTTGGGTGATATCACTGCAGCCTTGAAAGCAGCCAGATACCAGCAGGGTCTCCTTGGAGAGCCTACAGGTGCCCACTGACAGATGGGATGGGCAACAGGTTGCAGTTCCTCTTGAAAACCTCAGTGGCAGCCAGACCTCTGGTGATGCCTTGCCCAAGAGCAGAAGCAGCTGGAATGTTTAGTGTCCTGCTGGAGCCCAGCTGCCTGACTCTGCCAGGAGGAAGAATTCCTTCAGGCTGGAAGCAGATGAGTGCTGGGATGCCAGGAGGAAAAAAGCTGATGGAGTGAATCTGTGATGTTTTTTAACCACGAGAAGCCACACAGTTCCCTGGTGGGCACTTTGCAGTGGGAGAATGTGGGGCAAACCAAGGCAAAGAGCCACACTGGGGTGTCTGCAGCCTCTGTGTGCTAAAGGTTTGGACTGGTATCTGCAGGAGCTGGTCTGCAGATACTGGTGCATGTGTGTCTTTAACCTTTAATCTTGCTGCTGGTCCAGGGCTGGTGAAGGAGGCAGAATCAGGGCTCCAGCTCCCATCAGCATGCCAGGGTTCCCAGGCAGAACAAAAGGACACTGCCAGGGAAACATGCATATGTGTCAGCCTGGCTAATGGAGGAAATACCCTTTCTCTCTCACAGGCTCTCAGTATCCTGACAAATCTTTGCCTCTGAGAGACCCCTCCCCAGTCAGGCATCCCCAGATGAGGAAGGACTTAATCCTCTGATGCACCTGTTCCTGCTGGCTCCAGCTGATGTCTCACTGATCAGAAACTCTGCTGAAAGTTGACTGCTGCACACATTCAGGTCAGCCTAAGCCAAGGAAATGAGATATGACACCCAACAGAGCAGCAGAGAGCTTTGCCTTAGCTGGAGGTGCCAGAAAATTTTATAACCTAGGAAACATGGTGAAAATGCCCAGCTGATCCCACTGGTGTGTTTCAGTATGATGGGTGATGGCTTAGTATTTGTTGCTCAGGTTTATTTGGTTTTGTTTTTTTTTTAATTTAGTGGCTACAGAGTGTTGATAGCACAACAGAGATTCTTGGCTCTTGCCATAGAAACTGAGTGGTGTCAGTTTTTTGCTGACAACACTTTTGAAAGGGATTTTACAGGAGAGGAGGGAAGAAGCTACAGAGCTAGGCAGGGGAGGGAAGGAAGAGCAGACTGCTATTGTTTGCAATCAGGCTGGGAAGAGAAATGCTCTCCTGCCTGTAAAATCAAAGACATCACCAGCAAACTGCTGACAAATTGGCTTCTGGCAATTTGACTTCCCAGCAAGTATGGCAAACACAAACCCGGCTCTCATCACATCCAATAATCTCCTCCGTGGAGAAGCTGCTACTGTCAGTCTGAGTGTTTCTGCCTTGGGTCCTAGACAGATCCCCACACAGGCTGTTTTTCAACTTCAGTGTCTCAGTTTCCATGAGCCTCCATCCTGGAGCTGATACTGCTCATGCTCCAACCTTGCAGAAGTTTGTCTTCACGGTTGCCAAGATTCCCAATCCCCTTCTGTGGGGTCTCCTGTGATCACACCGAAGACGGTGACAAAGCATGGTCTAGCTGACAAAACAGCCACATTTGCTCCATTTTATTGTAGATTTGTGTGACTGACAGGGTGTCATTCAGTGTCTGTGGATGGCATTTGTATCACTGAGCATCCAAGTGTTTTGTGCTTGAGTGATCTCCAGGGCTACCTCTGTAGTCAGCTCCCAGTGTAGACACCTTTTGGGGATGTTCTGGGTCATCTTCTGGGACCTTCTATTCTCCACTGGCTGGAAAGGCAACCTGGATGGCTCTTTTCAATTATTGGAAAACTGAGACATGGTGGAGCAAAGCGTCCCCCCGTCTGTCACAAGTGTGGGCCACTGCCTATTCAAAAATACATCATCCTCAGATTGCAGCAAGGGATGTTCAGGGCAGCAGTGGACCCTGTTACTTTGGGCAGGTGGTGTGTGGGTGGTGACAAACACTGTGACACCAGCTCAGGCACGGGCTCTGGCCATTGCACGCTGGGATTCACTTGGGCATCATCCACATGGATAGCAAAGGACACGGAGCACAGGGCTCCACCCTGAGGGTGACCACATGTGACCACCACAGTCAGGGAGAGTTTCAGCCTTGAAAGCAGCCTTGGATTTGTGCTTGGCAATCAGCAAACCCCTGGTGCTGAAGAAGATGCTGGTCACCAGGAATGGTGGGGGAAAGGTGCTTTGGTTCATTGCTCTAACAGCTGCTTCTTCATTCCTCTCCAGGATTTCAAGGCAACAGAAGACTGGATACGGCCTTCTCGACACAGCATTCACCCTGTGAGCACTGAGGTGACCTCCAAGACTCTTCCCAGCATGTTCAGTGAAAAGAGCAGCGCCTCTTTGTCCCAAAAACCCACCCAGAAAAAGACCCGACCCCAGGGCCTCCCCTCCCCTGCTCTCTGCTGCGCCTGTGGACTCTGCATCATGCTTGCAGGGATCAACATCACCTTAGTGGGAGCATTTGCCTTTGGGACCTTCCTCCCTGTGAACAACCCTCCCATCATCATCGGACCCATCTTGCTGGTGGTGGCCTTCACATTCTTCGGTGCCTGCTGCATCTGCAGCCGGAGGCCCCCAGCCCACGGGGCCAGGAAATCCAAGCCAGGTTCTAACATTGGGCTCATCAAACCTGGCAACACAGCCTTTGAAATCGAAACCAGCGAGCACACGGTGCAGGACACCACTGCTGTCCAGCTGAGCCCCACAAATTCCCCCATCTCCTCCAAAAAGTCCACACCGGTTCACGAGAACGCCAAGGCGTGCAAACTCTTCACCATGGAAGGCAACGGGCCAGTGGCCAAATACACCCCAGGAGGAGAGGCCATACAGCTCAACCTGCCCAGGGACATGGCCACATCCTAAACCCGGGCAAAGCTTTTGTCAGCAGCCAGCCAAACCCTGCAGTGGGTGGGCTGGAGATGTACCATCAGTCAGAGGTGTGGGGAAGGTGCTTGTGAAAAGCCAGCAGACAGCCAGGTCTCTCTGAACCCCTCTAAGGGAGATGGATGCTACAGCAGAAAAAAAAAAAAATCCAGATTTTTGCTGAGACATGCCCATTATACAGTTTTAAAAAGAAAACTGGTAATGATGCTGCTGTGAAAAGATGATCTCAGTTCCTAGAAACATGCTGCCATTTTTGGGGAGCAGATAGGAAGAGGGGAATGAATTAATTTGTCTGCTATAATGTGGAAATGTGTTATTTGGAAGGAGAGGCTACATGGGACTGACAAATGACAGCTCTTTCTTCTCACAAGTGAAGCAATTCTTGGACATAAAAGAAGCAGGAATGCAGTAAATTACAGCTTGCTGCCACTCAGTCACAAGAAGATTTCAGCATTTTTAGTGCCAGACTTTTTGGCAGTAGGGACAAAGCCGTGTCTTTGCTATTGAAAAAGCAGTAAAGGACTGCAAAGGATTTGTGTTCTTCTCTGGGTGACTCTGGCTGGGAACACAGTGCTGTGTTGATGGGCTTTGCTCTGACTCCTGTTCACATGTGGGACCTGGGACCAGTGTGGGGAAGGACAGCACTGCTAGGCAGGACATGTGTGTGGGGAGGCAGCAGCAAGAGAGTGGATTTTGAGTAGGAATGGCTGCTCAAGTCCTCTGTTTATGGTCACTCTGTATTTGAAAATGAGGTTTTTGGGACTTTGACAAGGAAATCATCTGGACCATACCACATCACTACAATGGCCCAGCTAGCCCAGAATCCAATTTCTGACAAGGCTGAGAGCAAGGTCTGGAGAGGAACATAAAGACAGGATGCTGCTTGCCCAAAGTGCTTTCCCAGCTTCCAATGTGCTATTGCTTAGGGGCTTCCTGAGCTGGAAGTGGTGCCTGTATGTAGTATCCCTGGATGGATTTCTTCTCCATGAAACAATCCATTTGCTCCTTGACTGTCTGTCAGTTCTCATCATTTGTGATCCTGCAGCAGGGTGTTGCACACTTTGGCTCATTTTCATCCTGCATCCTACTACCTCCCTTTGATGGCCCAAATTTCCCAGGTTAGAAGGGTCAGCAAGCAGTCCATGCCCTCACCTCCACTTGGGTTTTCTGAGCTGTTTTCCGTGTCATGTTCCCCCCAGCCACCTCTTTCTTACACTACTTTACATCTCTTGTTGCCAGAGGGAGGCAACACTTCCCACCTAGCCCAGCATCAGCTGCTTGCTTGACTGAGGACAACACAGCCCTGAGGTTTTATCCATCAGAAATCTGTGTAGAGAGAGGTGGGAGGGTTGAAGGGGAAGTGCTGGAGGAGAGAGGGGGGTTGTGGCATGGCCAAGGCTCCCCTGGGCCACCAGGTACCTCTGTGTGGCCAGGCTGTGAGAGCCACATGGATGCTGTGCTGTGAGCCACGTGTGGGAGCTGGAGACAAAAGCCATGGTGCTGTACAGGAGATGTCCTGGCTGCTCTGGGGGGACACTGGGCAGCTGATGGTCCCTGATGAGCTCAGGTAGGGTGAGGTTGAATTGAAATAATTCCTTGACAAGAGGTTAACCAAAGAGTGAGTTCTTGGCTCCTTGTGCAGTTCACTGTCTTCAACACCTCCTTCTCCACCGAGGAATTGCATCTTGATTTTAGCAGAGCTGGTCTATACTGGTTAGGAGGAGAAGAGGCAGCTTTGGGAGAAGGGTGTTTGTGGAGGGCTGGGTAGATGGGGGTTCAAATCTTTGGTGCAGCCTGCAGGTCCTGGGCAGTCATTGACTTGTGGTGTGAGAGGACAAACAGCTGCTCCCAGCTCCACAGAAAGCTGCTTTAGGGATGAGCATTGCCAGGGAGCAGGGCTGGTGTTGGCACAGCTGAGAGATTGCTCCGAGGTGGATGGGTCTGTACATCCTGATCCCTCTGTTATTTCCCTTGGAGCTCATTTTCTCGGGGAGCTCTGCCCCCAGCACTGCCTGCCCTTTGGAATGCAGGAACTGCTGTGCTGAGAAAAAGGCTCCCACGAGTCTTGCCTGCCCATGAGTGCAGTAGCAATTAAACAGAACAGCTTGATGATGTAGATTTGATTCCCAGCTTGCTGGCCTCACTAGCAAATAACAGCTTGGAAGTCTTTTAGAGGCATTTCCCATGTGAATATGGTTACTGCAAGACTTTTCTTTGAGCACTTGGAGCCAAAAAATTAGTAAAATCAAGTGATAACCATACAATTCCTTTCTTTGTTCACTGAAGTCTTGAAAACCAAGTCTGGAGAGCATCCTGGAATCACTCCTTATCACAGCTGCCCTGTGAAATGCTACCAGAGATGGATAATACAATGCCTGACCAAGAGATGACAACAGAGATGGCATCAGGGCAGGCAGAGAGGTAGGACCAGTGAGATGCTGATCCCCTGGTGTGGTGGGTGTGCCACCAAGCTGTGACCCCAGCTGCCTGCCCAGCAAGGTGACCATGAGAACTTCCACTGCCCTCCTGCTCTTGCCTTTTTCTGTCTTTTGTAATTTCCATGTCTGTCTGTCTGTCTGTTCACCCCCATGACCAGCTGTGCCTGATGTTGTTGTGAATCTCGTGCCTCCTTGTGTAGTGGGAGATAAAGAGTTCCTGGTACTCCAAGTCAGCATTTCTGGTGTGAGTCTTTTTGTTTTTTTAAATTGCTATTTCCGTGTGTGCAATGTGGAATTTGGAAAAGACAGACATATTAAAATAATTGCACTCAGAAAGCATTTGGCCTGCCTGTTTTTTCCTTCTATCAACCACCTTTTCCTTTATCCCAGACTGTGTGTGCCCCAATCCTGTCTGTGTTCACTTTGACTCGTGCTCCTCACTCTGCTGCTTGTTTTCCCAGACACTGCAAGCAGTTTTAAGGAAAAGGTGTCCCTAAGAATTCACACTGCCTCTCAAATGCCACTTTTCCTTGAAGTCCTGGTTGCCTAAATCCTCCTCCCACTGCAGACTCCCACTGTGATTGCTTTGACTAACACAGGAATAACCAAATTCAGCCTTTTCTGCCTGCATGTGTGTGTTTAACCCCCAGCTGGGTGCCTGAACAGGCCAGATGTGAATTGTGGGTTCTCAGGGACACGGGAGGAGCAGGGCTGTGGGCTGGGGTGGGTGAGGACTGGGGGCCTGATTCAGTGTCCCTGCTGATGGAGGACTGGAGTGGATTATTTCACTGATCCTCCCCAGTCCTGGGTGGAAATGATAATTAATTTGTGGTGCAGGGGAGGGCTGGGAGCTGTATCTGTGTGTCTGGGATTGGTGCTGTCACCTTTCTGTGCTCGTTCTGGGCTTAGCCCAACATGGTCTCTTGGAGATGAGTCAAGGAGGGATAGCACAGCGAGAATAAAGAGGATTTAAGAGCCTTGCAAATTCACCTCGTCAAAGGGCTTCTCTCCCATGTGCAGCCAAGTGATTTGAGATGAGAGGAAATCTCTCCATTCCAGGCAGCCTGGCTGGTTAAAGACCTGAGAAATGAGCTGGCTAAGAAGGCTCCAGTGACAATGTGTGTAAAATGAAAACCTTTTCCCTCCAGAAAGGATTTTTTTTTTTGGCCATTAGGAAAAACTCCCAGGAAAGGTTTTTCTTTTTTAAAAGTGAGACCAGAGAGAAAAGCACAGAGGAGGTTTTGCTGAGCATCCACTGCCACCCTCTCAGACTTGCAGCCTGTAGCATTCCTGCCACAGCAGCTGCTCTGCACTAACCTGGGCTCCTCTTTCCATCTGGAAGAATAAACCAGAAACATTATATGAAATGTAATTAGCTTTTTCTAATTTCCAGCCCAAATTTATCTGTGGCTGGTTTATTTCCTTTTATCCTTGTACCAACAATGGTTTTTAACCAAGATACCTTTTAACTTCCTGGAAATTTTTATCCCTGAAACATTTTAGGTTTACTGCAGATCTCCTAGAGCTTTTCTTTTGTTAGGCTGAGTTGGCTGACTCCTTCCATTCTTCCCTCCCGTGAAGTGCTCACCTTTGCCCAGGAGCCCTACTCTGCTTTATTCCTCTGATTTTGGCTCAGCAGCTCCAGGAATGCTCCTGAACACCCATTCTTCTGCAGGACTCTCAGGACCACAGCAAAGCACAAACCTCCCAGGTCTGTCTTGTGCAAGAAATTGGGCATTTTCCTTGGATAAGGAAACGAAGAGGAAAAAATATCCCTGAAAGAGCGAAAATACCCATGAAAATGTGAAATTTCCATTTGCAGAGTCCCTCTGCTAAAAAAGAAAAAAAGAAAAAAAAAAAAGAAAAAAAAAAAGAGAGCTTTTATGTCATTAGTCTCCATTGAATCCATGGCAAATGTGCTCAATTTAAAGGCTGAAAGGCTGTTTTGCTCCAGCTGTCAGATGCTGTCAGCTCAGCTGAGCTTCCAGCAGCCATGGGAGAGACCCTCAGACTCCACCAGCAGCCCCACTACAACCTGCTCTAGGAGAGGTTTGAATATTTGTTTACAACTCCTGGGTTTCAGCCTGATGAGCTCCTCGTTTGGGGTGGCCTCAGAGCGATGTGCAGCCACAGCAGATGTCCATCCTCTCCAGCAGCACAGCCCTCTGAATGCATCAAGGACATGGGGCATCTCCCTGCTGCTGTCTTGCACAGTTTGCTCTCACACTCTTCCTAAGGAAGCCAGGAGCTTGGCTTCTTTAATTTTAAAATGAATTTGAAGGTCTAGGTAATTGAGCCCATGCAGTGGAGGCCAGTCTAGAGGCTGGTGCTGTCCCAGCTGCCCCCAGTGCTGCCCCAGAGAGCTCCAGCAAGGAGGTGAGCCCAGCTGACCCAGTGAACCCCCCAGGCTGCAGAAGGCAGCTGAGCCATCAGGGCTGGGCAGCAAGGATTGCTCCATACAGGCTCCTTCCCACAGCTCTGTTCCATCTCATTTACAATGCCTGGGCGGAGGAGATTGTGCTGTTTCCACCAGCAGACCTCCTGCTACTCATCATCACCCTCAGCCTGTCTCTGCAGGACCTGCACACACGGACAGCATCAGGCCTGGGAGGACAGATGATGTTTGTCAAGGCATCCATGAGCACAGAGTCCCCAGGAGTTTTTCCAGGGAGCCCAAAGTCATCTGGAAATTTTAATTTCTTGAAATTGGCCTGTCCTGAGAATACCCTGGTTCTCATGATGCTTTTGCCAGGAAATAAACTTCCCAGGTTCCCGATGAAATTTCCGATGCAAACACGTGAGCGTTGCTCTATTACTCAATCCTCCAGGCACCCCTAAAAAAAGATCTTGCTGAACTCTGTCTCCACATAGGGACCAAGCTTCAAAGGCAGCTTTGGGACTACAGCTCCTTATCAATCAAATCCAAAAAACCCAGATTTCTCCACAACAGTGATTTTAATGAGCCATGCCTCTGAAGATCTGTGTACCCTCCCCAAACCATCACAGTAGGTCCCTCCTGCTGAAATCTTCGCTGGAGTTTCCTCACATCCATCTGCTGTGACAGTGAGTACAACTCCATACATAGTGCTCTGGCCTGGTGCCAGATGGATATTTGATGAAGTTATAAAGTCAGACAGAAAAATGATTTCTTTTGCTGGCACGCAGGCAGAAAAGATGCTTCTTTTGGAGACAAATCCCTCTCTGTTGTTACCTTGGCATGAGAAATCAGTATGATCTATAGTTCATCTTTTTATCTCCAGCTGAGCCAGGCAAACATGATGCTATCATTAGGAGCTGATCCGCCTTCTCCCATGGCAAGCAGCTGGTGCTTTATCCCGTTTGTTGTCTCCAGGTCTCTGTGCTCTCCATTAGGAGGCAGATTTTCCACGTGGGAATGACGTGCTGCTGGCAAACCCAGGGGTTCCAGCTTCTGCAGCTCGCTTAGGGGTGGGCACCTCACTGCTGCTTGCACCCCAGGCTGTTTCTGAAAATCAGTAGCCAAATTTGTTTTCTGGGAGCCTTTCACAGGGCCATGGAGTTCACTGGATAAAATGAACATTTACCTGGCAGCTACAGCTGCACCTGGGAGTGGCAGAGCTGTTTGCTCCAGAGGTAAACCCAGAAAGCTGCCTGGGGCTTCCTTTCCAGGTTCATCCCTCATGGTGATCTACAAATGGCTTTGCTTTCTTATCCTTTGTCTGAAAACACCAACCTGCCCCCAAACTTTTTCTGCATCCTTGCTGGATAAGTGGATTTTCATGGCCATAAATCTCTAGAAGTTTCTGAGTGTGGTCTGACACCATGTAGGTGACCAGCAGCCCTCTCCATGCCCCTGGTGTTTTGTTGTGTGGGTGCAAGTAGAGCAGTCCCTGCTCTGGGTAAAGAGAAAGACAACAGGCAAGAAAGGAAATTGAGACACAGAGCTGAAAATGGGGAGCTCAGCTTCTCCCAGGGAAAGAATAAAGCCACAATTCTCAACATCTGTAACATTCCAGGGCAAGAACTTCCATGCCTTAATCCTGTGTTGGGTGGGGATCCACCTGCTCATGTGTGCTGGCTTCCTCTGAAGGAGAGGGAGGAAACACCATCTCTTTTCCTGATTAAACCCCAAAATACACCTTTTGGGTGGGCCAGATTCAGACACTCAATAAATGCATGTAGATTCTCTTGTTCAGGGCAGCAGTTTCTGAGGGTCAGAAACACAGAAGTGGGTTTTCTCTGCAGGGAAATGAGGGATGAAGTGATAGGATGACCCTACTGGATGTTGTTTTCCTGACTTGATGCATTTCTCTGGCACAAAGCTGAATTTCCCAGCAGCTCTGGGCTACATATGTTTTCATAGAGCCTCATTAAATACATAGCTTCAGTTCTGAAAATCACATTTGTTCTAAATAAGAGCTGTCTGCTGGGAGAATTAATTCCTCTGACTTAAGTCACCTCCCTGGAAGTGATGCTGTTGTCTTCGATTTCATGGCTTGGATGATTACACTTTTCCAACATGCAAGAATAACGAGATTAGGGAATTTGTGGCAATGAAGGCAAAGAGGAGGGACTGGCTAAGGAAAAGGGAAGAGAAATTGAATTTTCCTGTTAAAAGAAAAGGAAAAGCCTACTTCACAGAAACTGTTTTGCTTTGGGGCATAACAGTGGGGAAAACTCCTTTTGAGCCAAAGTCTCCTATTGAACTTATCAGGTTTGTTGCCACATTCAAAAAGCTTTGTGATAATTACCAGCTACCCATCAGCAAGGCTGTGGGTAATCCTCTGTCCCTGTGAAACAGGGAGGAAAATCCAGGAGTGTGTTTTCCCTGAGGATTTAGGCAAGCTAGCAGTGAGCCTGTGGGCTTCTGGCAGGGTGTGGTTGGTGGAGAGGCATTCCAGGATGTAGGGGCACTGGGGGGCTGCCAGACCACACTTAAACTGAACTTGTCAGAGTTTGCTGGTTGGGAGCAAAGGTGTTTATCAGAGTCGCTTTTTACACAGGCAGATAGCAATAGAACAGGGTGGAAATGGTTTTAAAAGTCCTTTTAAAACTAAAAGAGGAGAGATTTACATATTATTATTTATTTCTTCTTCTTCTTATTATTATTATTATTATTATTATTGTTATTATTATTATTATTCTTACTGTTGCTGTTGCTGTTATTAATCCTACATTATTATTAAGAAATTCCTGACTCAGAGGGTGATGAGAAACAAGCTGCTCAGGGAAGGTGTGGATGCCCCATCCCTGGAAGTGCTCGAGGCCAGGTTGGATGGAAGATGGAACCCTGAGCAACCCAGTTTTGCAGGTGGCATCCCTGCCCATGGCAGCAGGGTTGGACCTGGATGGTGTTTAATGTCCCCTCCAGCCCTGGAATTGCAGCCCCACAGATTCTATGACTATTCTGAAATGGGGATGATCTCTGCCTGTGCACACGTGGGCACCCCACACTCCTGCTGCCAGAACTCAAAGGACCAGCCAGCTGACGTTCCTCTGTGACGCCAGCAATGGGAAGAAAACAGCCCCTTGGGAGGGACAACTGCTAAAGGGAAAGGCTCTTCTTTGGTGACACTGGGAACACTTTAACACTCGCAAAATCATTAGGTTTAATGTTTCTGTTATTTTGCTGTCAATTCTCCTAATGGCGCTCCAGCAGCATGGAGTTGAGTGAGTCATAGAAGTAATTATTAACTAGGCAATGGCACTGAAAAGGCATTCAAAGTTCAATTCAGCACCAGCCCCAGTCGATGTGCAGGGTGTACATTCATTAATGAGCAGGTGCTAAGTGTGTTGCTGAAGAGAGAAAAGGAGAGAGCCCATTCCATATGAAATATTTTACCTCATTATTCCCCACAGGGAGGAAAAGGTAGCAGCAGGTGGAGGGAGTGAATAGGAGTAAGGGCATACATCTTGTTCCTCACATTTTTAAGGGCATTTGAAAGACAAGCACTCTGGGTTTTACTACATCAGTGCTCAGACTGATGCAGGGACCCAGAGGTGTTGGGATCCGTAGGAGCAAAGCACGGCAGGAAGCTGTTCCAACAAAACTTGGGAGTCTGAGTGGAAGTAAACAGGCAAAAAGGATGTTTTGGAGCTTGGGAACTGGATGTACCAGGAGATGAAATGATGTGACTAAGGTCACATAAGGATTTGGAGGCAGAGGAGAAAACACTGCTTAGAGTTAGTTCATCTTGTGACTCACCCACCAGACTTCCCCTTTTCCTAGATGTGCTTTCTGCTGCAGGCACAAGGCCACCCTTCCAGACAGACTTGTAGCTGGGGTGACAGAGGTACATCAGCTCCCTCCCAGTCATCTGTCCTTCCTCTGCCCAAGGCTCAGTACCTGCAGAGCAAAAGTTCACAGCGACAGTGCCACAGTCTAGCCTGGGAGGCTGGGCTTGTGTAGGGCTTCTTTGTTCTGTTTTTTTTTTCCGAGTTCTGGGGAAAAGGTTTTGTTTCAGTTTGGAGAGCAGGAGTGATAAAACCCATTTCTAAAGGCAGGAAGATGGTATCTGCTGAGATGAGCAGCAGCTGCCTGGAACAGCAATTACAGACCCTGCAGGTGTGTCATGGGTCTGGGTAGGGCAGGCTCCAGGTTTGCATTTCCTGAGCGTGGATCTGTGTGAACAAGAGTGGAGTCACTCAGAGGAGGTGATGGGCTGTCTAGAGAGAGAACAGCAGTGATCTGTCTTCTTTCATGAAGTGTGAAGCAGGGTGATGGTGATGGGATGGAACTTATCTGTATCAAGCCACCAGCAGCTGGACTGAGTCCATCCCCACGGATGAGGTGACCAGCTCGTGTGTCCACGGGAGCAGAGCTGTGGCAGACAGCTGTGGCTAGGGCTGGACAGCCTTCTCCAGGGCCTTGGGGATGCTGTCCACTCTACCACAGGGCTCTTGCACATCACCTGGCAGCCAGGGAGGACCTAAGAGCCTTCTTGCTCTGCCCCTGCAGCAGGTCAGCCTTTGCACTGGAGGTGTCATCAACACAGGTGGGCTCATGGTGAACCCAGCTCACATTCACAGATCCCTGATGCTCTCTGGTGCTGTCATGGGGTGAGGGTGCCCTGGGGGAAGGGGATTCACCGAAATGACGGATTGAAGGGTTGAACTGATTTTTTTTTTTTTTTCCTGTTTTTCACATTAGTGAGCCACAAAATACCTCAAGCTCAATTGACTGTCACAGTTTCTTCATAATCTTCTAACCTTGCCTTTCCCCTCTGTGTCCAATATCCCAGACCAATGATAGTCTTGCAGAAAAAATGTAGTGGAAACCAAAGAGTCTCACCAAATATGTAAGTCTCAGGGAGTCAACATATTCTAATGAAACCTGCCTTGGTGATGGGTTCTAGACAAGCTCTGAGCAAGGTTTCACATTTTAGCTTCATGGGTTATTTGGACTGCTGTGATAACTCTGCTTTTAATTGAAAGCAAGCCTGTGTGGGCTCCTCAGATTGTTTCCATTCAGACTGACACCTCCAGTCACCCCTAAAAGCCGAGTTCCAAGGCAGCAAAAAGAGCTTTATAGCCTTGGCTTTAATTAACTCCCTACAGCAAGAGACACTTTGGCTGTAACGCACCAGTGGCTTTCAGATACGTCATTTATCAGCTCCCTAAATGCAATCAGAGCCAGTTTGATCCAATTAGGCAGTGGCAGTACAGGATAGCACCCTGCAGCCTGTGTGCAGCAGCCTTCAGCACAAGGAAATGCAATGCACTGCAACCTCCCCATCTAGGACACAGTGCCATCATCCTTCCATGTGATCCCATCAATCCCTCTCTGTGATTAAGGTCAAAGTCCTCAAAAAGCACTTCAGTGTCTACAAAAGGCTGAGCATGTAACTCTTGCATGTTGTGTAGACAAGCCCATTTGTCTCTTCCAACCTGCAAGGGGGTTTATGGTGCCAAGAAATTTCAAGGATCATCCATATTCAACCCCTTGCCATGAGCAGGGACATTTTCCACTACACCAGGTTGCTCAAAGCCCAATCCAACCTGGTCTTGAGCATTTTCAGGGATGGGGCAGCCACAGCTTCTCTGAGCAACCAGTGCCAGTGCAACCAGTAGCCTTTTCTCATCACTATCTGCCCATGTAAAGGTCTCTCTTGCTCTGTTTTATAAGCTCTCTTCAAATACTGGCAGGCTGCAGTGAGGTCTCCCCAGAGCCTTCCCTTCTCCAGGCTGAGCCACCCCAACCCTCAGTCTCTCTTCCTACCCTGAGCATCTCCATGGCCTCCTCCAGATTCACTCCAGCAGGTCCCTACACCTGCCCCTTCTGACCTTGAGGACTTACCTGGGGGACATTCTGTGAGCTGGGGAGGGTTTTCTCCTCATCAACTGAGGCTGCAGTGGGCACACAAGAGGTGTTGGAAAGGTCTCATTGGTGCATGGATTCTCCCTGTTGTGTTTTTAATGGTGCTCATGGAGGGACCAGTGAAGCTGCTGTTCCCCCATTTTCTGTGTGCTTTTGTCTGCACAAATCTCTGCTGGTCTCAGCCTGGGTTCTGTCCTTTTCCCAGAGTCCAATCTCTACCATCTTAGGCCAAACTTATAGGGCCAAATTGCACCCAGAAACACCCAGCACCACCTCAAATGATGGTGTCACCCCTGAGCATCTGTGGTGACCAAAACTGTCAACCCAAAATTTCCTGCAGCTATTCAAATATAGGAAGCCTTGCACTACCTTAGATAAAGTTGTGCAATTTCCCCTCTTCTTACAAGAAGGAAATCAGCCACCACAGATCAGATGTCTTGCTTCTCTTTTTGGTTTTGGCCCTGGGGAGCTGACTCCATCCTACATCATTCTGATGGGCCACTTGCAAGTCCATCCTCTTTAATGCTGAATTAATTTGCATTTCTTTTAAGTGCTTGTGTTTGCTTCAGCAGACAGGCTATGAGTTATTGCCTGATCTGCTTTTCTGTTCAGGAGGTTACAAGGGCCTCATTAAACAGGACAGAATATGCAAAATGAAAGGTGACTTACCCAGTGAGTAATGCTGAAGTTTAGAAGCACCAGGCACCAAGACAAGAAGAGCTCTTGCATCACTGCCTGCAAAGCTTTTTGCCCTGAGTGAGGGTTTAGATAAAATTATCATTAAGCCATGAATTTACCTGGAAACTGACAGCCTGAATGACTGACACCCCAGCAGTCAGCACATGAAATAGATCCCACTCAGGTGAGCACCAGCTGTGCAGAAAGTGGGTTTTTTCCAGACTGATTGATGAGGAGGTACCAATACCAGGAGCTGTCTTTGATTTGATTGAGGGATGAGGCTCCTTAAAGCAGTGGCTTGTTTTTGATGGATGTCAGAGATCAGATTGTGAGGAGCAGAGCAGATCAGGTGGGATGTGGGCAAGGAGAACCTCGATGCTGCAGGAGATGCACTGGCAGAAGAGCTGAGAGCCAGCAGGCACGGCCGAGGGGCTGAAATTGGGGCTGGGGATTAGACCAGAAGGGTTTTCTGCTGCCTCTGATACATCAGGTGGGGAGTGTACCCAAGAGGACCATTTAGGCTGGGTGGTGCCAAGGTCTGCTCTGAGCAGCTTCACCAGAGGTTAAAATCAGATGCACTGAGCACCAGGGGGGCTGGAGTCATTTTGGCACTGGGTGCAGTGGTTCTTGCAGCAGCAGTGCAGCTACCAGTGCCTGAGAGATGCTGTGAAGGCCCTGGGGCAGTGAAGGCAAACCAGCACAGTGCTGGCATTTGGCAGGAAGAGACAACATTGATTATGAGACTCTTTTCCCACTGAGTCGCTGCTTCCCACCAGATGAAACCCAATTTAGCACCCTTGGAACTCCTGGGCTATTGGGCTGCTGTCCTGTCAGCCTGGCTAAGCCTGTGCCAGGTCTGTCCCTTCCCTGATGCCCAGAACAAATCCCCAAGTGTCACCTCCTTCTCCTCTGTCCCTGCTTTGTTCCCCTCTGCCCACAGCTCAGGGGACAGGGCAATGAGCTTGTGAACCAGGGATCTGCTCTCCCACCCCCCCACACACACCTTTTTTTTCTTTTCTTTCTCTTTTATATTCCTCTTTTAGCTTTATCAGGCAGTCTAATAAAATATATTGTCTCTCCCTATAAACCTTGCCTCCAGAGACTTAGCCGCACTGAGGTTGCTATAACAACAACCGAGCTCTCTGCCAGCAAGAATTGAAGGGAAAAGGTAGTGGGAAAACCAAGGGGGAGTTCAGCAGAGAGACCCCCCTGCACGTGTCACTTTACCCCTGGAGGGGCAGGATGAAGCAGAGGAGCAGGAAGGAGAAGCAGCACCTCTAGGGAAGGAGGGATTAGAGCCCCAAATCTGCTGGGGATGTGCTGCAGGAGCCTCCCCACCGAGCACACAGAGCAGATCTCCCGAGTCAATGTTTGCCCTGTCCTGGTGGAAATCCAGGCTCAGGAACACCCTGACATTGGCAGTGCAGGTCCCTGGCCACTGGGCTGCTCCCAGCATCATTCCCAGAGCAAAATCCCCATTCCAGCCAGGAAGGAGGTGGGTGTCAAGGACTCTGATGGGCAAACCAGGCCCTTTCAGAGGATAAATGGATGCCACATCCTCCTGCGACTGCAGCTGGCCAGGAAAGGTTTCCCCTGTCCCTGAGCAGGGATGCTGAAGCAGCAGGAGAGGAGCCAGGGAGGGCTCAGGTGAGGGAGAGGGTGTGGAAGTGGCTGGCAAGGGCATGCAAATGTTTGTAGAGGATGCTTGTCCTAGAAAGTAGTAACTTAAAATCATGAAAAAAATGGTAGGAAAGCTTATCTGGAGTAGTTACAGCTGCCTAAAGGCAGGGACACTCTTCTCCATCATTCTCTGTTATTTTTAGCTGATTGCAAATGCCACAACGAAGCTCCTCTAACTCCATCAGCCAGGGATTTATTCTAACCAAATCTTAATTTTTCCCTCCCAAGTTATGGATTAGGGGCTCTGAATTGTTAAACATCTGAGGATTGCCAAGAATAGTGAGTTTGTTAAGCACCCTGAGAGCTGGGCATTAAAGAAAGTTAAGTTATTGTTCTCGGATCCACTGCAGAGATGAATATTTATGGCTCAATCTAGTTTCCCAGAGTCTCATCATTTCTTATGTCAACTGTATTTTATAGAGATGTCCACAGGGAAGGAATTGACTTTTGTCCTGGGCCCAAACCAAACAAGCTAAAGCAGCGATTATTTGGGTTTTGAAACAGTGGGATAATTTAATCTCAACATCTATTGATCTCCTTCTGCACTGGAATCCTATGGTTAAACATCTGCAAGGCAATTAATAGCCTAGAGCCCAAATTCATTACAGAGTTATCAATAGATACTGAGTTTTAGACTGAGAAAAAAAAAATCATAATCTGCTTACTTTGGAGTAAAAAAAAAAATAAAATGCAACTTCACTCAGCTAAAGATACATCTAAGGCCATGAGGGAGCTGCTCCCTCTTGTTAGCAAGGTTTGAAAAGCAGATCCATTTCAAGCCACATGGTTCCCAGTTTGGGACAGACATGGGTAAATCTTTCAGGAAAATAGCTGGTGTTTCCCCCAAAAATCAGACCTTGAAATAATAAATTTTAAAAAATAGTTAAAACTTGGGGGAAACAGTGGCAAAGCCTGGTGTGGCTGAGCCTGATCCCTTTAGCTGGGGACGAGTTTTGTGAGTCCTTCCCTGGCTGAGCTCCCTCCTGGAGGCCTTGGGTGGTGAGCAAAGTGATTCCCATATCAGTTAATTAATTGGTGCAATCTGTTAATGAGCTTTATAATGTACTTTGTGGGCCATCTGGACAAAAGATGATTTTGAGGATGGCTGCAGCATGTCCCTGCCTTTTATTAACTGTAATGGTTAAATATGGAGTAATTAGGGGGGACACACAAACCAGTTGGAAAGGGCTGGGGCTCTCACTGGTGGATCAATCATCGATGAGGGGGAACTGCAGCTAACAGGGAAATGTGTGCCTTTCTGAGCAGGATGGGGGAATCAATCCATGCTGAGCAGCGTGGCAGAACAGACCTTGCAGTGGACACAGGGCAAAGCCCAGGGTGCAGGAGATGCAGGGCAGCAGCAGAACTGCTCCTCCTGGATTCAGGCACAGTGGATGCTTCACAATCCTCCCCCTCAGCAGCTTCTCAGGATCCTCCTGCCAAAATCTGGCCCATACTTCACTGTTGTGGTTGGAAATCTAAAGGCAGAGGGCTGTCAGTTGTTTAGAGCATTACAGTGCAGTAATACAACAATCACCAGGTGCCTGGAATATTATTTAAATGTACAAAACAAATATTACAGAGCGGGGATGTAAAAAAAAAAACCAAGTGAGAAGAGATAGACCCAGGCAAACCCAGAGAAATTTCTTCTCTCTGGCCCCTGCCCTTGTCTCAGCCCCGAATAAAGTGATGTTCATCTCATCCCTGTTTGTCAGAGCTCATTTCCATTGCAAGGAAATAAAAAGTGCTCAGCTCTAACAAGTAGCAGGGAGGTACTTGAGCATCTGGAAGGGAATCTTCTCAGTCAATCATGTGCAGTGTAAACCCTCGGTGAAAACACACAGGATCCACTTTGCAAAATGACTCCAATAAATGACAAAACAATATGCATGCACTCTTAAGGAAGTAAGAGATTAAACAAAGACCTAGAGCTTATAATCATTAGTGCTTTGGGGCACAAATTATTCACAGTAAAAGACACCTGCCTGATGTGTCGTTTAGCAGGTTTGCAAGTTTTCTCATTTCCATTTCCTAGACAATGCTTCAAATTTGTTTGTAACCAGAATAATTTGAAAAAAAACTGGGTCCCTTCTATGTACATCCTCTTCCACTTAGCAGTGCATAGATGTGCATCCACAGCCCATTCGAGCAGAAATGGCTGCAGAATGGTGGCCACCCAAATTAACAGCTATTTCTTGCAGTTGTAACCCAAAACCCTCTGAGCTGAGCAACTGGCATCCTCCAGAAGACAGCCCTTTTTAGGACTTGGATTTAAAGCAGTTTGGTTTGGATTTTTAGTGTCAATATCCTCCCCTGCAGAGGAAAAAGCTCAGTAGCCTATTGTCAGATTGGGTGTGGGAAGTGGTATTTGTCAGCAGTGAGAATGCTGACCAACCTGAGGCATGGTCCTGAAACCTTGGGATTGGTGAGATTCCTGCTTCTGGAGGCTCATTCCCTGCAGGAACATCATCTGTAAGAGAAACCAGCATCTGCAAGGACTCCACAAATACGAGAGTTCCCGCACCCCTCAGGCTCTGTTTTGCCTGCCCTCATTCACCATTTGTTCCCAGTCTCCACCACACAGACTTTCATTCAGGCTGTGAATGATGAGCTGCAAATACAAATTGCCTTACACCACAACTCTAATGCCTGTTTTTTATACCTCAGATTCTCACCAGGCTTCCTCTTAAAGCAATAGGGATGCTTAATAGGGGGCTTGATAATTCTGTGAGGGGTCGAGTGATTGGAAATGAGCACCCCTCCCTGTGAAAGCAGCACTTCCAGCTGGTCACTGCCTCTTCCCACTGCCCTGAGAATGAATGGTGCTTTATTTATAGGCAAGGCACAGAGCTGAAGGCCCAGGATGAGAGCTTCCAGCTCCAGAGAATAGAAATAATATCTGTGATTGACCTAAATGTCCAAGGCAACCGCTGACAGCCTAAACACAGCACAGGAGCAGAGCCTTTAATGAATAAACGGAAGGAAATTTATACCCAAGGCTGCAAGAGAAGTCCTTGGGAAATAAATCCCCTCAGCCTTTCAGCAGCAATTGCTGGAGGTAGATGACCAGATCTCATCCTGCAAACATTCACAAAAAATTACACAAACCTCCCTGAGCATGGCAGAGCTTCTAGACCAAAGCCTCTGACCTGACAATTTGCAAACTGGCATTTCAGTTCCCAAATCTTGCCTGGGCCAGGTCAGAAATATCTGGGACACGGCACTGGGAGGCTGTGAGCCTGCAGGGTGGCCCCAGCAGCTGGGCACAGCACAGTGGGGAGCTGCCATCAGCCAGGGGAGTCCTGAGCTCAGCCTCTGGTGAGTGATGGGTGATGCCCAAGCATTTGATGCCTCAACAACCTCATGCATCAAGGTGAGAGCCAAACACTGCTGGAAGAATTTTCCTGGAAGCAATTTAGAGCACAGCAATGCAGATCTGGGGATGTCAGGGAGTTTCTAGACTCACAGAACACCCCTGGAGGTCATTTATTTTATGGAGGTCATTTATTTCCCAAATCCCACCCTCATCCCTAAAATCCTTCCCCAGACTTGACAAAAAGCAGCACACCCCTGACACCCCCAAGCCAGAGAGCTTTGCTGCAGTTGTGAGGTGGAAAAGCCCCTGGGGCTGAACTGGGACCCTCAGACTCAAATACAACCTTGGCTAAGACCTGATGCTGCATCCTGGGCACGGAGAGCTGTAGGAAATGTAAATCCTCCTCAGAGCAGAGGGAAAGGAGGCAGTTCTCATTGCCTGTGCTACCAGAGGGAGCTGGTAGGTGTCACCAGCCAAAAGCACAACAGAAAAAAGAAGAGCAGGAACGTCCAGTTCAGATTTCCCATTCAAGCCTTCACTGCAGGGTCGGGGTGTGCATTTTTGGCACAGCACAATACTGGGGGAAGCACAGATATTGCACCAGGCCGATATGGCTCATGATTCAGAGGTGGCCAGAGCACTGAGGTGTCTTGTCTCCAACTAAAGTTACCACAAATGATATTTGCTGGTTGCTGAGAGCACAGCTAAAAGCAGAGGGCAGTGGGATGGGTTCTGGTGTCCAGCATTAGGATAAGCAGATGTAACAGCTGTCCTTCAAACTTTGCAGAAAACTGTGAGTGGCTGCTGACAGAGTATCTGTGACAGACACACTCTAAATCCAGCCCAGCCTGAGCTGACAGGAGCTGGGCCACAGCCTGACAGTCACTTCCAGCTGGTCTTAGTCCGCCCCACTGCCATGAAGAGGGTCCTGCCTCCACTGTCATAGCTGACCCCTTCCTCCTATCAATACCAGAAACCTCATTCTGGCTGAAAAGACTCATCTGATCTCCTTTTCTCCCCCAAAAAATGTTAATTTCCTGCTGGATCCTTTAATGGCATCCCAGAACCACAGATTACTCTGAGTTGGAAGGGACTCAGAAGGATAATCGAGTTCAACACCTGAATGAAGGCAGCTCCCTGCTCTGTCCCTGCCATGTACATCCACTGAGGAAAACTCCAGCCCTGGCCACCACAGAATCCATCAGGTCTTTTTTATTCCCATTTTTTTCCCCCTGTGCCATCTCACAAGCTTGCACTTCTGCAGCCTGTGCTCTGAGCTGTGGTTATTGCACACAACTTCCCCCTCAAACACTCTGACAAGTAATAGAATTATCCTCCTTCCCCAGCTCGTCAGCCAGGAGCTCTCCAGCTTTAATGCAGCGCTCAATTTTTGCTCCCTGGAAGAAGAAGGGCAAGAGAGGGGGAGACAGAGCAGTGCAGCCACAAAGGGGGATCTGATAAAGGCTAATGAATTTATAGGGATTATAGCAATCCTTCAGCCAAAGCCAGGGACCCACATAGCTACACAGACCCATGTGATCTGCCTGCAAGAAATCACTCAAAACACAGGCTCTTTTTGCTCTAATTATTAAAATACACCCTGTTGCTCTAATTAATTGTGGCTGGCAGCAACAAGAAGAAGACAGGATAAATACTTCACTTGGCTGCAGGTGGACAGATATGCTGTGACCCCAATATGCTGTGACCCCAATATTCTCTGACCCCAATATTCTGTGACCCCAATATTCTGTGACCCCAATATTCTGTGACCCCAATATTCTGTGACCCCAATATTCTGTGACCCCAATATTCTGTGACCCAAATATTCTGTGACCCCAATATTCTGTGACCCCAATATTCTGTGATCCCCCACATCTTGAAAGCAGAGGAGCATTCTGCCCAGGCCAGGCTGAGCCCTGCACCCCCAGCTCCCCAGGGACGATGCTGGGGGCCAGCAGGGGCTGGGAGAGGCCGTGCTGGTGGCAGGAGGATCCCAGTTAAGATGATAAAGCTTATGGGATGCGGCGGGTCCTGCTCGGATTTTGGTCTCCAGAGCAAAGGGCTGGGGCTGTGCCTGATGCTCTCATGGATTTGGGCAGCAGATGGAGCTCGCTCCGCTGCTATGAGCAATTCCTGGCATTTCCTCACCCTGGGCTGGGATTTGGCTGCTCTGAGGCTGTGGGTGCCCTGCCCCTGGCCAGCTGAGCGCTGCCAGCTCGCCCACAGCTGGGACAGGGGTGCCACCCCTGCTGCATCTTCTCAGTTTGGGTAAATCCCGGCCATCTCCGTTTTTACCATGTTTTTTCGCGGTGTGGTTGCGCTGCCCACTAAGATTGGAGTCCCTGCCCCACTAGGCAAGACCTGAAGGAGATTTGGCTACCAAAATACCTGGCCCAAATGGCAAACTTGAGGTCAACAGGTTAAAAGCTGAGCTCCAAATGTTCCCACTGAGGTGTCCCACCTGGCAGAGGCACTCTGGTCTCCGGCCACCTCTCGAGGACAGGAAAGCTGTGGCCATGGGTGATGGATGTGACAGTGCTGGAGAAACCCTGGCCTCCTCCTCTGGCCATGAACTCACTTCACCACCACTGGGGTTTTGAATCTAAGAACTGTTTTTGTGTGTCAGGTCATCATAAAATGCCTTGAGCTTAAAGGGCAAGTTAATCTGTTATTTTGTCTTTTAGTCCAGTGAAATTTTTTTATTATTATTATTTATTTTTATTTTCACACATTTGCATGAACTTCAAGGCACAAAAAAGCACAAACTTTTTTTTTACTTTTTTTTTTTTGTTTGTTTGTTTTTTCTTCTTTTTTCTTCTTTTTTCTCCTCATCTCTGCTGGTTTTGTCTGGGATATAATTAATCTTCTTCCGAGTAGTTTGGCTGGTGCTCTGTTGTTGGATTTGTGACCAGAGCTGTGGTGATAAGGGGGTGTTGTAGCTATTGCTGGACAGGGCTTACACAGACACAAGGGCTTTCTTGCTTCTGCCACCTCCTTCTGAGGAGCATGGGGGTGCACAAGAGGTTGGGAGGGGACCCAGCCAGGACAGCTGACCACAGTGACCACAGGGGTGACCCTGACCATGTGATGTTGTGTTCAGCAATAAAAGCAGTGTGAAGAAGGAGGAAAGAGGGATGTTTGGAGGGATGGTGCTTGTCTTCCCGAATCACTTTTACACCTGATGGAGCCCAGCTGTCCTGGGGATGCCTCAGCACCTGCCTGCCCATGTGAAGCAGCAAATTAATTCATTATTTTGCTTTACCTGCACACACAGGTGTTAAACTGTCTTTATCTCAGCCCATGAGCTTCCTCACTTTTACCCTTCCAGTTCTCTCTCCCCCATCCCACTGGGAGGTGGTGAGCAGGCGGCTGTGTGGTGCTGAGCTGCCCACTGGGGTTAACCTCACATTCTCTGGGAAAAAACAAGCTCCATTCACACCGTTTTCGGTGTTCCTGAGCAGACAATTGAGTTTCTCCCACAAACACCTGTATCCAGAATTCCAGGCCAGCTGCTCCTGGGGGCTGAGCTCCTCCAGGCTTCGTGGCAGTCCCTGGAAGACGCGGTAGATGGCACTCCGGATATGACATTCCGGGCTTAAAACTTCACTCCTGAAGTTAAACTGAAATTAAAAACCTGGAAAAGTTCAGGAGAGCTTTAAGCCTCTTAATTTAAATACAGATGCTGAACGTCTGGAAGAAATTCCTGACACTGGAAGCTGCTTTTCCCACCTTGCTCAATAAGAAAGGTGCCATCCCCCAGTTATCAGCACAGGCTGAGTGTGGGATCCCTGAAGCAGCAGGTAACCAAACAGAGATTTGGGGGGAGGCAGGTGGAGAAAAGGGCATGGCTGATTTCATTATCACTAATAATAATGAGCCCTTCTCTCTAAAAAAAAATCTCATTGCAGGAAAGACCTGATATAAAGCTGGGTGGAGAAACGGCATTGGATGTGGGTGCTTTTCTGGTGCTGGCTTCAGAGAGGTGCCACATCCCTGACCCATTTTCTTGGCTGGATGGAGGAGTCTTCTGAACACCTCAGCCCCACACAGCCACTGGGACTGCATTTCCCTCTGTGGAAATACAATAGGAGGCACTGCTGGTGATAGAGGTTTGACAAAAAGTAGGCAAATTATGTCTAATTGATTCTTAAATCCTGCTGAGCAGGACCATGAGGGTACAGAGCCATCTCAGGGACTGAAACAGCAGGACAGAGATTCACTTGAGTCAGGGTGCAGCTGTTGACTCCAGAAAGAAACTGCTCCCATTGCAAGTGCTTCTCCAGGTATCCTAACTTTTACTGAATTTCCACTTCTTTTTTTTTTTCAGGAGGTGCAGTGATCTTCATGTGTTTCCAACAGTGTAGGTCAACAGACTCTGTTCCATACTTTTGGGATACAAGAGTTAAAACTAGTTGTAGATATTCCTTAGAATGTGACACTTGAAGATTTTTTAAAGCAAATAATCTCTTTTTAAATGAAACAAAAGGCAACTATATTTTTTAGTCTGTTACTAAACTCTTTCATCTCAGGGGAAAAAAAACGAGAAAAATACTATTATCCTTGTAGTATTTTGACTTTTTTCTCTACATTTATTTAGCCAAATATCAGGCAAAAGGCATAAAATCATCTGATACTAAGCTTAGGTTCTCTGAAGGTGAATTTTTCCCAGGTAAAATCCTCCAGGAAGCAAGACAGGGAAAAGTCTCTTTGGCTTTGAAGGCTCTCACTTGTTCTTCACTCAGGCTGCATTTGGGGAACATTTTCAGCAATGTCTGGTCCAAGATGGCTTTGAGGTTAGAGGCACCCAAATCCCACTGAAAATCTTAATAAAAAAGAAACATGGGAATAGTTTCTTCATGGATAAGCAATATCCTGGTTTGGACAGCTTTCCTTGGATTCCAGCAGAAGAGGAAAGATGCTAAAAAACCATAGAATTTGCATGCTCACACCTTTCCTAGCACTGGTGTCATCGATGCTCCAGCCACCTGAGACCTTTGTGCACATTTTCCACAGAGCTGTCCAGCAGAACATTCATTGGTGCCTTTCTGTGGGATCCACCAAGGAAAAAAATCCACATTTCTGCATCTCCATCTGAAACATGAGCGGCTAAGCCACGGGGAGAGCAGAGCAGCAGCCCTGCTGCAAAGGTGATGTACAACCTTCAGGTCTGTGCGTGCCTCAGCAGGTCTGAGGGAGGCTGGGTTATAAATGTCTGCTCCTCTCTGTTCTTGCAGGACATTTTATATTCTGCAGGTTGCGCCCTACTTCAGCGAGCCAGGTGCGAGAAACCTGATATTAAGTAAGCTGGGGAACTTGTGTTTCTTTCCTAATGGGATTCCAGCTGTCATTAATCCTTTCCTGAGATGTGTGTTTCCAGAAGAAGGCGTGGGCAATCAGCAAGACTGATGTGCTGCTTCTTGGATGAACTATGCTCAGTTGCCATGGTGTGGAAGGCCCTGCTGGGTTAATTCTCTCTGCAGAGCCAGATCAAGGAGCCATCCCCAGCCCAGAGGTTGTGTGGGGAAGGCAGCATTCCCTCATCCTTTGTCTGGGGGATGGAGGCTCAGGAAGAGAAGGTGACTGGCCAAAAATGCTGTGCTGAAGAGGGCTCTTCAGTGGCACTACATGGACATGTCCCACTGTCTGATTCATTTCTGATATGCAGGTTTTAGAAAATTAAGATCCCCAGAACAAAGAAGTGAGTATTAGTGGGGATTTTTCCCCTCTACTGGGCAAAACCCACAGTGAAATTCTTCCTGTGCTGCAGGCCAGGAGTGGTCAGGACAAGAAGAGCCAGTCAGTGTGTGAAGGGAGACAGGACTGTGGCTCATTGCTGACCTCATGCTGTATCCCATTGTCCCAGGAGGACCCAAACAGGATTTGGCACCCGTGCATGGCCTGGCACAAACCCACCAGGTCCCTCTGTGTACCCTAAAACCTTTGTCCCTCCCCTGCCATGTGGCTCAGCCTCACCTCTGTATAGCAGTTCAGCTCTTCAAGCTGGAGTGAAGGATGCTGGTGGAAACCCAGAGGTAAAAGCGGTGTCCTGCCTCTCCCAGCAGCCACTCAGGTGGTCCCTGCAGGTTGCATCCATGTAGGATCCCAAATCTCACATTTGGCCGTGGTGGTGAGCCCTCTGCCCTAGGCAAGGTCAGAGGGGAGGCAGGTGGCTTTTGATCTTCCCTCCTATTTTCTTTCTGAGCCTCGATTTACTGACAAATGCTTTGTGGTTGTTTTTGGCAAGAAAGGGGTCGTTTCACTGAAGACAAACCTGCCCACAGGGATGCAAGTCTCCAAGACCATCCTAGCTGGAGAAGAGAGCTCCTACCTGAGTGGGAGGAGGGGAATAACTGGGTTGGGATCTGCCTGGGAGCACAGGGCACTTGTCAGGTGGCAGCAAGAGCTGGAGATGTTCCTGGGTGCTGCTCAGTGGGTGTCTCTGCTTTTTTTTCCCTGTATAAACCTGCAGAGTCTTGGGGAGCACAGGTATCTTTCAAAGAGCAGAAAGATTTGCAGTGGCAGAAATCTGCTTCACATCCCTTTTATACACATCAGCCTTCTCACAGGGGTTGTTAAGACCTCCCAAAAGCTTCTGTACAGCAGAGTAGCTGCTGAAAAAGCGCTGATATCCAGGAGGGTGACATTTGCACTGAGATGTGCTTACCTCTTCATTGTGTACCAGAGCAGAGAGTAACTAAATCAAACCCACAGCAAAATTCCCAGTGCCACGTACACCATGATCAAGGGGAATTTAGGGGCTTGCTGCACTTCAAATAACACAACAAACCTGCATGCCCCACATAAAGATCCTGAATACAAACACAATAATTTGCTGAAATTCTTCTCCAGCACTCTCATGTTTCATCCACCACATCAGCAAATATTTAACAAGTCTGGGAAAAAAAAAAAAAAAAAAAGACAAGAAAAATTAATAGGATTTAAAAAACATCTTTAAGTACTTAAAGAGCAGCTTACAATCAATTAAAGACCTCATAAACACGAGAATATAAACAATATCAAAAATTTTCTGCACATTATAAAATGATTTGCCATAGAGTGGCTTGCGTGAAGAGATTAGATATGCTTTGCAGCATAAAACATTATTCTGTAAAGGCATTATGTTTCAGCAAATACACCACGCTAATTGTATTAGAGGAAGCTCAGGTGAAGCATAATTCCTGGATTAAAAAATTTGAGACACAGGTTAAACAATATGTGTTGGTCAGGCTGCTTGAAATTTGCTGGCAAGTCTGAAATGGGATTTTATTTTTTTTTTTTTACGTTGATTGAATTACTGATATTTTTTTGGTAGTCTCTAGGGTTTGTTTTTTAAGGGTACTAAAATTTTGAGCCAATATAATGGAATATATTATGTATACGAAAGCAGGAAAAAAAAATTGTTCTTATTTCAGTATTTAAACAATCTTACTAATGATAGAGTTGGAAACAAGTCTTAACATTGCTGTTATTCTAAAAACATTTTCCCACTGGCAAACTCTTTTAATTTACTTAATTATTTCTCAGACTTGAAAATAATTAACACTTTCTACAGTGGACTTAGGAGGAATACAAACCCTACAACCATCCAGAAGACGTTTTTGGCCAGCAATGGATCTGATCCACAGCTCAGGGCTGGGACTGGGCGATGCATGGTTGGTGTCAGTGAATTTTTCAAGCATTGGTGTGTGGCAGCTCACTCATGTGTGCAGAGCAGGTGTTTGCATGTGCTGGCACTCACTCTTAGTGCTTTTAGATGAGCCAGCCTTAGCAAACCACTTTTTAAGTAAAACCTCTGCTTCACCCACCCACCTATACTCTAACTTCATCTCAAACTTTCTCAGATGGAACAGAAAAAAAAATCTACAGAGTGAAATAATTTCTTTTTGTTAAGTGATGTGCACTGAGTGTAGAAGCTGTGGGATGCAAAGAAGAAATTCATTAGGGTTCCTTCACCCCTATTTTTTGACGGGGAGCACAAGCACAAAGAAAACTCCTCACTGAAAAAAAATTTCCAGACTTTGTCTTGTCAAAACGATCCTGAGCTGGTTTTGTACGACAGGAACCCACAATAAATAAAAAAAAAAAAGACAAAACACAAGAAAGAGAAGAAAAATGGCAGTCACCCTGGGAGGAAGCTTCCCAGCATATGATAAATTGGAAAATGGACATACAGAACATGCTGACATACATTTTTAATGGCCCAATTGCTCAATTAATTCTTTCCCTTTTCCCTTTTTAATGTGAAAATCGTCATAATTCCTCCCAGATTAGTATAGATACAGGCCGACAGTCTCTCCTGCTCAAGGTATTTGCAGGACATAATTCATTCATAAAGCTGTAATGCACTCATCTATCATCCGAAATATTTCTTTTTTTTTTTTTCTTTTTTTTTTTTTTTTTTTTTCCCTTTTCCTTTCCCTCTCTCCCATTTGTGCTTGGGGCTCTCGCTGAGTCTCTGGGCACTGATGTATTAGCTGGCATATGCAAGCTATGAATTATCAACTGAAAGGAGTCAATTATCCACTCTAAAAATGAGTGTCTGGGCACCAATAGCCTGAGGGGCCTTTTTTGTATTTACGAAATGATTTCATGGCAAGTAGAGGTGTGTGTGTGGAAGGGGGATTGAGGGAGGGGGGGAGAAAGGAAAAGCTTTTTTTTTTTTTGTTTTCCTTTCCTTTCCTTTTTTTTTCCTTGTGTCCACCCCGAGAAAAAAAAATAAAATTAAAATGAAACAAAAAGAACATTTTGAACTTTTAATGCAGTAATCCATTTTTCTACAAGACGACTTTTAGGAGCGGTTTCAGCTGGCTGGAAAGGAGCCTCGCCTGGTGGCCATGTTTCCTGGGCTTCTCCTCCTCTATCTGGTCTCAGCTAAGCCTTCAATCAAACCCAGAGCCCTGGCTGACTTCAGCTGCTAATAGACTGGATAGGAAATGGGATATTGGATAGTTTCTTGGTCCCCAGTCTCCGGCCGTGTGCCTTGTCATCTCCGCAGACATTGATTTCTCCCTCTCTCCCCTCCCGCCCCCTGCTCTGCTCAGGGGCTGTGGCCCACCAAGAGGTAACTCCGCATCAGCAAACCTCGTGCCGAGTTCTGCTTAGGGAAATGAGGTCATTAGATGGAATTACAGCGGGTTTTGATAGCTCGGTAATAGGTTTTAATGATGGAATTTAACACAGGACCCCCACTAGGGACAAGGCTGATATACATCCAGACAGGTCACTTAATAAACCTCCACTCAGCACTTGAGTTGAGGAATTTAGGAGGCTCTGAAAACACAGCCCTTCTTAACCAAGCCAATACATCACTGGCAAGTAGTCTCTTTGGAAGGCTTTTTATTATTATTTTTGAGGGGTTTGATTGACTTAAAACATGATGTTCCTCTAAATATGCACATTCATTTCGCCAGACGCATTTTTTGAGGAGGGTTCTTTTAGGCAGCAGATGTTTTCCTTAGATGTGAACAGACTGTTGTGCTCTTGGATGCTAAAGAGCCCATCTGATGGTGTGGTAAATTGTTTGGAAGTTTGAAGAGCTTAGCCTGCCTTTTATGTATTTGTTACTGACAGGTAAATTGCAGGTTAAGTGCAAAAGCAGCATTAGCTGAGGAGTCCTGGCTTCCACAAATCTACCTTGGCCTCTAATCTGAATACAAAAGGAAGGAAGGAATTAAATTTGACCCCTCGAATACGCTGTTTGCTCAATCCTAGACTTACTTAGTAAGCTCCTTTAAGGTGCTTTCTGTTTGTTCTGGCCTCATCTCAAGCAGGTACAAGAATGCCCACAAAGGAGGACACTTTACAGGTAGCAGAGTGGATCAAAGGCAGAGCCACTGCTTTGTGTGTCCCAACAATGCCAAAGGGGCAGGCCTGAGGCTCTCCTGGAGGAGGATTCATTCAATTTGTTCTCCAAAGGCTGTGACACCACGGTGGCTGCTGCAGGTCTCCCCAAGCACGGGAGTCCCATGAGAGCCACCAAACCTCATGGAATCACAGAGCAGTTTGTGTTGGGAGGGACATTAAACATCACCCTGTGCCAACCAGGGGGGGTTGGCATGGTCCCATGGGCAGGGACACCTTCCACCAGTCCAGGCTGCTCAGGGCTCCATCCAACCTGGCCTCGAACAGTTCCAGGGATGGAGCATCCAGAGCTTCCCTGGGCAGCCTGTGCCAGGGCCTCCCCACCCTCACAGACAAGATTTTCTTCCTAACCAAGGGGAGCAGAGGGTGCAGCTGTTGAGCCGTGGTGATAACAGACTTACAGATCAGTCCTTCCTTGTTTGTTTTTGAAGCTGAGCTGCAAACCCCCAGTCAGCAGCAGAGTCCTCCGTACACTGCAAAGGGAGTGGAGCACTCCCTAAACAGGAGAGTTAAGAAGAAAGGGTCTGGTGACTGGGGACAGTCTGCTGGGACAACAAAGATGGAGCTTTTATTGACTGCTTCACAGGCAACTCTGTCTGTTATGGATTGCTCTCCTGAGAAATACATTTGGAAAGCAACAAGGTGATCTCCCTACAAGGTCTTCGTATTTTATGGAAAATCAGAGAGGCTATTCCAGAAGGTACTCTAGAGCCAAAGTAAATATCTATGCATCAATGTCAATGAGAAATGTGTCCTTCATGGCGTTTGATGTCCAATTTAAACTCATTCCAAGGCTTCCTTGACAATCAAGAAGGATGGTTTGATTAAAACTGTGGTGAACTGATCCAAACCCACCTTGAAGAGTGTCCACACTTGACCAATAATGGAAAACTGGTTTATGGTCAGCTGCTAAAGGGTCTCAGCACTCAGTATCTCTTCTAGATTTTTTGCCTAGCAGTGCTACCAGCTCCCAAAGGCAGATCAAGAGTCTTATTTAATGTCTGTGTTACAAGCAAGTCAAAGACTCAAATATTTTCTGGGACACCAGCCTGGGGAGCCCAGGCCAAGAAGCTGTGGTGCTTCCCCTCAGCATGTTGGGGTTGGTGTAGTGGAGATGCACATCCCAAAACAATTCCTCAGAACAGAGGATGACAACCTCTGCTCATGGCAAGTCAATGGATCCAGCAGCAGAAGACCAGGATTGTCCTCACTGCTCTTCTTCAGCCTTCAGTAATCCCAACCACAAGAGGATGACGAGTGTTTTTACGGGTGTTTTGAATTAACTAAATTTGGCTTTGTCTCTCTTGTTGTTACCACCTGCTAGCAACCCTTCCCCCCTCCCCCAGCCACAGAGACTCTGATCTTCTCTGTAGTCTAACCTTTTTCTTCTTTCTTCCCGCTTTGCTCGAACAAAGGTGTCATAAGTGATTTGCCAGCTCAGATGATATTTGCTCCAAGTGTGAACTATGTGGGCTGTGGAAAGCTGTCTGTTTAATTTTGAAATCCCTGATGAAGCTAAGAAACAAGGCCTGGAACAAAGAAGGAACTGCCACTTTTTGGCAAGAGTGTGCTGATTTACAAAGGGCATCCTTCAATTATTTAAGGAGCAGTCAGCAGTGCCATAACTTTAAGTATGAATCAAGTGGCATGACTGAAAAATTTGTCACAGTGTGTTAGATCAATGGTAATTACCTTACTGACATGAGTACTGTTATTATTTTACAGGGCTGCAAACAGGATCATGGACGTGAGGAAACACAAACTGCACTGTGATCAATACTCTCTGAAATATGACTCTCCGCGGCCCAAAATGGAGTTTTCGAGCCAGGCAAACCATTATAGCCTGATTCTCTCTCCCTGCCTTTAGATGGATACCCTGAAGTAAAACACAGCAGCAATTGGTCAACTTGTTTCTGGCTTTGAACAGGCAAATAGTCACTTATTATTTTTAAGGACAACTGTGTGCAAATAAAAAGTCTGTGCAACCAAACTGTGGGTGAGAAGAGAGCTATGGAGGGGGCGTGGGGAAGGAGGGCTCTGGCTCATGCTGTGCCTGTTGTTTAAAACCTAGGACTAATCTGCTGCAGCACACATTTGGCATCAAAGGTTTTCAGGTTCTCCCCTCTTCCAAAGGGTCGTGGGACTCTGATCACTTGGCATCACAGTTGGGATTTGCACATGTACATGGCACAGCCACCCGCCACACAAAGTGTGTACAGCACCTCTTGTACAACCCCTGGAACATGCTTGGACTCTGGAGCTTATTGGGGATGTTCTCTCCAGGCAAATTCTAGTAGTAGGGATGGACTTGCCAAGTCTGTGTGAGAATTTGCCCCTCAGATGTGAAGGAGATGAAGAGGGATTGACAAGAGACAAAATGGACACGCATCAAAGCAGGGGGATGGCTGGGCAAACACAGCTCCAGGGAGGAGAAGGGGTTAAGTGAAAGGAAGGAAGAGTTTTGCTTGGCCTCTGAAGAATGAGTCATTGTCAGTAACTGAGAAAGGAGCTCACTGAGAGCTCAGCTCTGGAGGTGTGATGGGGAAAACAGCTTTGGCCACAGCTTGAAAATATCCCAAATGCTGTGACAGGGCACTCTCAGAGAGAGGAGAGAACAAGACCAATGGCAGATCAGAGCTGAGTAGGTAATGTGGGAGTCAAACACCTGGAGATAGCCAAGTGAAACACTCCTTATGAAGAACTGGAGGAAGGGAAGGACAGTGGTGAAGGTCACCAACAGAACAGGGGAATGTTGCATCTGATCCAGGGCTTTGAAGAGCAATCCTCATGCTAAAACATGAGCACAAGGGAGTCTGATAACAAATAAAGATGCAATACTCACAGTTTCAGTGCTTTTAATAAGTCAAAGAGTAAACTGATGAAGGACACAAGGAGAGACTTGGTCTCATGCTGCCCAACATCCTAAACATCACCTATAGTACAACAAAAAAAAGAGAAAATAGAGGAGGTTACTTGGGACTATCTGAATTCTGGAATTCCTATGGTTCTGTGAATGCTATTAGGAAATCTTGGTCTTCACAGCAGGAAGTCTAGAGCATGTCTTTGGGTTATTTAGTGTCACTTTGTCATGTTATGTTCTTGTTAAATTCCAGAGTTCCATAAGGAATGGACTGGATACAGGAAAGTTTCATGTCATTAATGATTTATCCACTTCTCTGTGTATGTGTTGAGAGGATGAAACAGTTGGATGGCACATGATATTAGGACATTGTCTGATGACAAACAAATATTGAGGGCAGTAGGAAGCAGCAAAAATGAGCAGTGCCTCTTGTGAGGTGAATAGTTCAGAAGTGGCTATGTATTATTTTGGAAAGGGTCACAAATTAAGGTGTAAATTCATGTACACCTTAAGTTGTGACCCCATAAAAATGATCAATGGTTAATGGTGCAGATAACAGGATTCATAAGAGAAATTTATTGGCCACTTTTGTGAAATAAATATATTTATACCATACCAGTGGGAAATAAAAACACATCAATAAATCACATGATATCTACAACTATACTAATAGCATGAGTAGCTGTTATAACCAACATTTTTAGACCTGCAGACACCCCCTCTGGCATGGTACAAATATAATACATGTTAGCAGCAAAATGTGGTTCAGTAAGAGACAGGCATGTATATCCCACTTGTGAGTTATCTAGGCAGGCACCCCTCATGAATTATGGTCCCTCCTCAAAATATGAGCCACAGAACAGAAAAACAGATACTCCACAACCACATAAAATGGGTCAGAAAGCACAGTGGCAGAACAGGCTTGTAATCATAGAATCATTGAACATCTTGAGTTGGAAGGCACCCGTAAGGATCATCGATCCCAGCTCCCGTCAAGTCCAACAGTTGCACTTATCTGTTCAAAGCAAGGAGCTTTGAAACAAAGCTCCCCCTGCTTGCTCTAAGCAGAAGGAGATCTGGGCAACAATACCCATTTCACTGCTGGATTTGTATTCTTTTGTTTTTCCAGCCCGCTACCAACTAGGACAGAGCTCAAGGTAAAATCTTGCAGAGCTGTCCAACAAAAACAGGCCCTGGCTGTGTAGGACTCTCCTGTGGTGTCAGGCAGTAGAAGTTCCTATTTCCTGGGAGTTCTCAAGCAATTTTCCCATGTTCCACGGTGCTGCAAGGTTTGCCTGACCTTGCCTTCAGCTTTGACAAGGTCTCCCAAGAGAGACGTTCCCATTCCAGGAGCAAACCTGAGCCTGCCCTGCTGGCTGCACCCACAAGCCCCATTTGTGCTGAAGTCCAGCAAGGACAGGTTGCACAGTCGAGCCTCCCACATAAACCCCATTCTCTGGTTTCAGGCTGCAATTTCAGCTTCTTCATGGCTTGTCTACAGGGCCTTCATGAGGTTCCCACCTTGCCTTAAAGCTCCTGAAGTTCAGCTCAGCCTTGTTTCATGGCTCGGACCTCTCAGCTTAGAGGTAAAAATGTGCAGTTCCACGTGGCTCCCCCGAGGCACCTCCTAAGCAAAACTCTGCTGAAATCCATGCCAAAAAATAAAGAAAAAAATCTTGGCTTCGGCAGACTCTGGAACTGACACATCTGGAGAGCTCAGGTGTCTGATGCCACATTGTTGTATCTCTCCCCAGCACCAATTCACTTGGAGTCAGATCAAATCAAATACTTCTTAGGACTATCTGCATTTTCCAGTGAGCATCAGCTTCTGCCATGGTGGCAATAAATTCATGCTGTAATGCGATGTGTAACAATATGCTGCATTGGCAGGGTGGAGACGGGCAGAATTAAAAAAAAACAAAACCATAACTCCAAATATAGCCAAAAATTGTTGGTTTGCATGAATTTGGGAGGCAATTATTCAAACACCAACATGACTGAGTTTATGAAGGGGAAAAAAAAGTCTCTTTTCCACTAGCAGAGAATAATAAATTGTCCTTGTGGCTTTTTGTGTATTTTCAGCTAAGCTGCCTCCTTTAAAAAAAAGTAGTTATGAATTTGCTTTCCAAATGTATTTTTCATTGTGTATTTTATCATCTCTAGTCCAATAAAATTTTCTTTAGAAACAACACATTATTGTGTCAGAAGGGGAGGAGGATAAGAATACACCAGGGAACCTTTCAAAAATGTTTAAGTATTAATTTATTTCATGATGAATTTTCCACTGTCATTTTCTTAATAGCATGCACATGAAATAATCATGTCTTAAAATGCTCCATAATTGAAGGACATTTTCATTTCCTGATTACTGAGGGAATCCTTCTTTGAACCTTTATGACTAAATGATGTAAGCACCAAGCTTTCTTTCTATTTTTTTTTTCTCATCTTTTAATTTATGTATTTATTACCTCTGCCAGTTGGTCGAGACAGTTCCATTCAGTGATAATTTTCACAAGCATGGACCTCTCCTTTCAGCTGAGAACAGATCCTGGTAAGTCCCTCACTAGTACAGAGTGAGGGCTCAGTGGGAGCTGCCTCTCTTACTGATTTTATTTTGGTTTACAGGCAATTTTGAGGTCACTTACAGGTAGGTTGGTTACAGGGGCAGCTTCAACTGCTGGATTTTGGATGGTGTAGGCAAAGTCTGCCTGATGGGATCTTCATGGTTGTTGTGGGGACCTCCATGGAGTTGTGTATGTCAAGGTTCAGGAGTCAGAGCTGGGCCACAACCACTTTTCCCAGATGATCTCATTTCTCTGTTGCCCCAAACACTGGCCCAGGTGGCTCTCTGCTAGCCCTGGCACACTCATGGAACCAAAGATGGGGCCACAGTGAAGCTCTGAGATGAACATGCTGAACACACCCCTCTGTACCACATCCCCCCTCCCTCCCCAGAGGTTAAGGGCCAACCCCAAAACGCTGGAAGCCCCTTTGCACTCCCGGGCTTTGGGAGGTGGATGACCATCACCACTCGAGAGAGGTGAAACGGAGTCCCCACTCAGCCAGCAGCAGACCTGGGGGTGGCAGGGCCGGTGGGAGGCTCTGTAAGCCCCTTGCTCAGAGGTTTTCCCCTGCCAGACCCCTGCCCATCTCAAGGCTTGGCTCCCATCCCCATCCATCTCCCTGCACCCTGAATCCTCCTTTCCTCCCTCTCCCCTCGCACCACCGTGAGAGGAGGAGAGACGGGGGGCTGGGGAGGCAGAGGAAGCACCACTTGCCATGACGAAAAGGAAGATTTATTAGTGTTTATCCAGAAATACCAGCTAGCCTGCTGCTGATCCAACCGAGCCCAGCAGGCTGCCGATTGGGGATTTGCACCGCGCCCGTTCCGTGCCAGCCCATCCATCACGGCCGGGCCAAGGGGCCGGGAGGAGCGGGGTGGGAGCCCCGGGGGCTGCCAGGGAGCGGGGCTGGCGGAGCTGGGGGCGGTCCCCACGCCTTGTGCCCCGCCAGCATCCCCGGCCCCCTCCTCTCACCCCCCTTCCCCTCGCCCCCCATCCCCAGCTGGCTCCGGCCCGCACCACACAATCATTTTTCTCTCCCGGACTCGCTGAAGCAAGCGAGACGTGTCAGTGCCTGATGAAACCCCATTTTCACTGATTAGCTCCCTTAAAAATATTTCATTTATCAGTGCCAAGATTTAAGTACTTCCCACTTGCAGGCAGCCAAGTGTGTCTTGTTGACTATGTAGCATTGCCATTTACATAGGCAGTGACAACGCCAGAGCAGCGCTAATGTCCCCTCTCCCCCCGCTCCCCCTCCGCCTCCCCCCGCAGCATCTCCGGGCCGAGCTTAGACCTGTTTTATTGCAGACCTGTCCTCCTCATCTGTGGGAAGAAGAGAAAAAAAGGGAGAGGGAGGGGGGGGGATAAAAAGACATCTCTGATGTGTGTCTCTCTTTGCTACAGGAGTCATTTGCAAAGTCATAAATTTCAATTTTCTCCCCTGTTCTATTATTACCTGGGTCTCAAACAAGTTTTACATTCATTTATTCCCAAACAGAAATGCAATTTCCCCAGCAAATGATACCTAGCTAGAACTCCATTTGTGCTCCACCAGGAAGACTTATTTTCTTCTTTATATTTCCTCCCTTCCTTTTTTTTTCTTTTTCTTTTTTTTTTTTTCTTTTTCCTTTTTACACCTTTATTTGCACGTCACCCTTTGGGATGGTCCTTCCCAATCCCAACCCCTCCCTTGAGGGCACATAAAGGAGACAAGACATTTTACTTTCTGTCCCAAGCATCTCACCCAAGGTTTCCGCTGTTCAGGACCTGAGAGATGGGATTTGGGATGTACATTTTTGTTTGTGAATGACAAAAAATGGTGGAATTTGGGAGAAACAAACAGAATTAAGGACAGCTGTGTGCCTCAGGGTTTCTGGCAGAGCATATTAAATATTTTTTGAAGCCTCATCTTAGGTGAGAGGCAGCACTTACATCAGGACATCACCTAAACGTTTGTACCTAGTCCCTAAATCCACTGAGAACAATAAAATGGAAAAAAACTTTTCACACTGTGGAAAGGACAAAATCTAGTGTGTTGGGAAAATTTAGAAGGAAGGAGACAAGGTGGATAATCCAAAATTTCCATGGTTCCTGGGAACTGATCCTCCCACTGGAATAGAATGAATTTCACACTGGTTTTTGATCCAGCTACAGTTGTTTAAGTACAGGTCAGCAGAAATGCAAAATGAAATTTAAAAAAAAAAAAAAAAGCAATACCATGGTTGCAAGGGGATAAAAGGTCTGATAGATAAGGCCCCTTCTTTTGTTTTCTTTGGGCCATGTTCTCATGGCAACAATCATGGCCCAGAGCAGAAGTCACAGAGCCCTGGGAGCTGGTGGTTGAAATGTCTGGGGGAATTGGGTGATCCCAGAGGTACAAGTGGGAGATGAGGGAGATGAGGAAGATGATGAGGGAGATAAGGGAGATGAGGGAGATGATGAGGGAGATGAGGGAGATGAGGGTCCCGTGGCAGATGACAATTGCTGCACGTATTTGATGTGTGCAGACCTTAACCAGCTCCCGTGGGCTGGACTGTTAAAGTCAGCTCTGGAAGGGAGACGTGTTGCAACTTCAGGAGAACAAACTCAGGCCTGTAAAAGAGTTTAAAGTGGGTTTAAAGAAAGGATTACCTGTGGGACTGATTAGCTGGACATGAATGGTAGGAACCAGAGAGGTGGAGAACCTGCTGGGAACATGGTAACTGGGTCGGCATACACTGTTGTGTATGCCAAGCTTCTGGACAGGAACTTACGGTCTCTGCCTGTCCTGTTGGAAGAAGGAAGATTGCTGTCTCCACAAAATAATCCCCACAACTCCTTTGAGACTTTGGAGGGTGGTGTCTGGAGGGATTATTCAAGATGTTTTTAGAGTCCACACCCCAGCCTTGAGCTGTCTTTTGATCTCCTTGGACAGACCAGGAGGCTTGGCTGTGTGCCCTGGACAGCCACATCACCTGTGTGAGGGCTCCTTCAGCTGCAGCATCCAGCTCAGGTGATGCTCCAGACCTTCATGCAGCAAATCCCAGTGTGGCAGTTCCTAACTTCACCCTGAGGTAATCAGTTCCTAGGCTGGATTGAGATGCCGCTTGTGTGACTTTGAGGTCTCTCCACTGATGTCAGGACATTACCCTGGAGTTACTTCAGCACAAACAAGGGCCACATCTGGCTTATTCAGAATATTCCCTGTGGATGAGTGACTTGCTGAGGAAGTCTGACTTTCCTGCTAGTGCCAAGGTAGTGGTTTGGCTGTGAATTTGCCTTTGGTTCTGGCTCTGGCTCTGCTTCCTGCTACCCACCAGCTCAGCAAACTTACACAAGTGCAAAACTTGTTTACTGAAGATTTTCTGAAGCAAGGCTTATTCAGCTTTTATTTTTTCCCTATTCATCCCACATTTCACACACTGCTGAAAGTAAGCACTGAAGAAATACCCAAGCTGAGATCCCATCACATTGACATTTTGACTGATTGTGCAAGACCAAAGCTGCACTCAGTGCCACTGCCCATAAAAACACTACATACATATTCTTAGGAAGAGAATAAAGAAAATCAGCCATCCTTTTAACTTCCATCTTCCAGCACTAGATTTCCCATCCCAAGATTAAGAGCCTAGAAATACTACAGGATAAATGCCAAGGAGATTCCTTTCATTGGCTCATTGGCGTCCTGACATCTCTGCCGAAAACAGAGTGCTCTGATAGAAGAGAACACAAAATGCCCAAGCCAGCACAGCAGGGGTGTGAAAACCAATATAGTCTTATGGCTTTTGGCACGTTGCAAGTGACATAGTCAGGCACTTCCCTAATACAGGATAATATTGCTCTATCTGCAAGAACATATGGGGGAAACATTGCATTTAGCGCTGAATTGGCTCCATGCTGGCTCAGCATGGAGAGGTAAATCTGGACGGGGGGATCTCCACCTCAGGTGCTGTAAAAGGGCTCAGGTTATGTGAGGATTTAACTGTGCAGAAGATCTTTGGCTTTTGAGAGATGAAGCTGCCCTGGCTGCATTCACGTGGAATGTTGGTGAAGAAGGCAGAAAGAGGAGGTGAGCCTTGCAGGTGGCAGTAACACCTTTTATTACACAATTTTTAACTTTATCTGCTTTCTAAGGTGTAATTTTCTTCAGCAATATCAACTCAGCACACAAACAGACTACACTCATTCTGCAAGCCAGTCTCATTTGACATTTCTGTGATTTGTTTGAATTTCCTGAGCACAGTTGTGTGTGAAGGATTAAACAGCCTCAAAACAAGGCTGGAACAGGGAATAAACAGGACTAATGTATACTGTATTTGCTTCTCTGTCTCTGCTGGCAGGACATCAGTCCAAAAAGTCCTTCTGGAAAGTTCTGGAGACAATCTTCAGCAGTGAGATTTCCATGCATAGAGCATATGGTCTGACCTCATTCCCATCATCCCAAAAATGGAGCAGGAGGATGGGGCCAGACTTCATCTTCTCCCCAGGTACCAGTGACCAGCCACAGACAGTGCTTCAGGCAGCATGAAGAATATTTGTTTTGTGCAACAGCCCATGCTTCTCCTCTGCTGTAACTGTTTCCATCCTTTCTTTGAAGATGTCCATACAGGAGATGTTCATTAATAAATTCCTCTTCAGCAAAGCCTTGAGTGTCCTGAGCTCCTGTTCTGACTCCTTTACTCCTTGGTGACTCTATTGCATGCAGCACAAGGAGCCTGGCAGACATTGTACAAATAAATACAAAGGGTGTAGATATCAATACAAATAAATACAATGGGTGTGGATACTGGACTAGACCAAGCTGGCCATGCTGCATGGGCAGGCTAGATATCTCTGCCATGAGATTGATTCATTCACCTGGTAAAAAAATACCAAAAAATCAGCAGCAAACCCCAAACCCATCAGTCCCATCTTCAGGACTGGCCCTACCTTGGAGCTGAAGTATTTCAGACAGCCCAGAGCAGTGACTCTTTTTCCATTTATCTCCTAACCTTGCTCCAGCCTCTCCTGGATGAGCACAGCGTTGGTCCATCCCTCACCTCCCCTCTTCAACACCCCTGGCCATTTTGATGGTGTAACCATCACACCACTGTGCAGAGATCACTGTAGAGCAAAGGCTGCAGTGCTGCTGAGAGAAAGTCAGAGCGAGTTCAGCTCTCAGCTGCTGTGCTCAGCATCCCCTTCAGCAGCCAGGATGCAGCATCCTGCAGGCAAAGCCACACACACCTCCTAAAAAACCTGTTAGCAGCACACAGCTGAGTGCTGGGCCAGCACACTGAGGATTTGGGGCTACCTCAGAGACATAGGGGCTAAATTCAAGGTGGGGGAACCACAAGATTTGGGTAGGAACGGGCTCCATCCCTTCTGTCACTCACAGAACAGGGAGCTTTGCAGTCTGTGTGGGAGGAGGGTGGTAGCTTTAATGTAGTTTTGCACCTATTTGCTTGTCCGTTTGTTTTCCAACTCCCTTAGAAGTCATGATGTTTAGTGTGACACGTTTATTTACTAAGCTAGTAACCACAAAAATGAGCTGTGTGGCAGCTCCATTGAGCACAATGCTAATAATTGACAGGGCAGTCCAGATGGTGAAATAGAGGTGAACAGAATGGATTTTGCCAGATATTAAACTTGACCACAGATGTAGGTGGCTATTTTTATTACGAAGCTCTGAAGGGGAAAAGCCATGCACCCACATTTACACTGCTATAACACTTCTGCTTTTAGCTTCTATGAATCTTATTTTCCTTCCACAGATCTGAAAGGGCTTTATAAAGAAATTGCACCGAGGAACAGAAACCAAGTTGCTTAACTCCTAGATCGATGTGCAATCTGTTGAACAACATTTCTCAAACACTTCAGCCTTGTTATCTTTCTTGGATCTTGTTGACTTTCTTTCAGTGATGCCTTGGAGTGGCTACCTGGAACGGGCTAGACAAGATTAAGAGAATAAAAGCAGGTATTTATTAAAGGCCTTCAATAGGTGCACCTTGGGCTGTCAGAAACCTCTGAGAGGCTGCACCTGAGATGGAGTCATGAGATTCTTAGACAGAAATAAGTTTGGTCCATTTACATATCAGGGGTTAATTCTCCAATTACAGCTTCAGGTAATGAAGTCATATATCCCCAGTTTGCTCCCCACCCAACTCGCTTTTGTTTATACTTTTCAGGGCCTGAGACAGTAAGGTCCTTAAGTTTCAGGCCTAGAGAGGAATTGTTTTGAATAAAGCAGGAGAACAGTAGCTGACAGGCTATGGAGTTTTAAAGTTACACACTAAAGCAGTACAGGACCTGAAAAATATAAAAGCTAAATCCTAAGGCATCAACAGGACAATCTGGATCACAGGTAAATGTTAAGATTTTGCACTGAGGGATGATCCAGGTCCTGAAGGTTTTGATGAAACATTTAGATAGGCATATGGAGGGAAAGTTTGAGAAAACTATGTTAGGCTGCATTTGTTATACTCAGGGTTTTCATGAGTTCATACACTAGGCCTGTATCACTTTAATCTCATGTCTCTAAGAATTTTGAATTTCACCTTGGCACAGTCACAAACAAAACCAGAAATCAGGTGAACATCCATCCACTTGACAAAGAGGAGAAGTGAACCTGTAGCAGTGCCACCCTCAAGTGGGCAGAGGCTTGCCTGGGGAAGAGTCAGAGCTGCTGTCCCTGCCAGCATCATCTCAGGGACTCTTTATCTGAGCCAGCTCCATGCTGTTGGCTGCTGCTGGTTTGACCTCTCTCAAAGCCATGACTTGCTCCACGGCTGGGAAAGTGGAAGCTTCTTGTGAGACATTCCTGTTAGCACAGCCTTGGCTATGACTTCATGCTCTTCCTTCTCACGAATATCTGTGAATGTGACATGGCTGGGATGTTCAGGGAACAGCAAAAAAAACATCTCTGGTGTCCCCACAAGGCTAGAGGGTCATCCCTCCTTTTCCTCCTCCATTCCATGTTCTCCATTCCTAATCCCTCCTGCAATACCATTTTTTATTCCAATGTCTAAGTAGACTTATTGCCCATGGGTGCTCCAACCTCAGCAGGACACAATGCAGCCACCAAAGTCGCTCTGCCACACACAGGCCCAGCTTCACCAGCAGCACTGCTGGCACAGAAGTCATTAGTGTGGCCAGTGACAGCACTGAGAGATCTCAACACATCCCATGTGAAAATTACTAAGTAGCTGCCCATGGCAAGGAAGTTAAAATAAGGTTGGATGGAGCCCTTGAAAATGATAAGAACTGAGATTTAGCTGATCTCCACTAAATCCCTGTGGGATCTGGGGAGATATTTCCTTCCTCAATTTTTTTTTTTCTTCCTTTAAGCTTAAAACCAAAGGTAAATGCTTTCTCTTCTTTTGTTCCCCCTCCTCCTGAAATCCATAATGTTATAATTAAAATGTCATAGTGAGACCATTCAATATTTATCAAGAGTCGGATGCTGGCAGGTACAGTTTGGGATCCAGATCCAAAGCCAGCATAAACTGGTAGAGCTAATTTACCCTAGAAAACAGTCTGGCCTGAGGTTTCACATTTTCTTGCCCATCCCTGAATATATAAACACCGGATCAAAACTGTGTTTTCAAGAAGTTTCCTGTGAGTATTAATTTGAACAAGAGCAATCAAAAATCCCTGGTATTTCATGGAGGCTGCATAGCTGCAGTTTCCCACTGCAGGAGGGCAGTACGGTTTCATTTGCAGCATCTGTCCTTTTAAATGGAAGAATAATACTTGTCTTCATCTGTTTTTATTTATCTTACTGCTGTTGTCATCCAGTACTTGCAGACTGTGGCTCACCATTTATTGTTCACCCAACCATTCCACTTAGGCAAAACGCCTCTTAATATGCTCCATAAAGAAACTTTACCCATTTGGCTCATGGTGCTGTTAATTTGCATATCATTACAATCTCATTAGATTTATGGTTCTGATCGAATACTTCCACCACCCTGTTACTCTGTGCTGGGAATCTACAGGCTTTTGTTAATGCTCTGCATCTCTGAAATGCCTCTTTTCTCTCTGTTTGGCTTCTTTTTTTTTAATTTTTTTTTTTTTTTTTTGCTTTTATTATCAGAAGGATTTGTGCAGAAATGCATATTCAAGGCTGGGGAAGTCAGTGCTGTATGCTTATGGGGATAGGAAGAAGATAAAAGAGTCAGGAAAGACAGAAAAAAATGTGTCCAATGATGGTGTGTGGCCCCTTTGAGTTGCAATTTAATAAAGCACCAGCCACATGTAAATTTAATCTCCAGACCCTCATTTGTCTTTAGGCTTGATCCTTCTTCCAGACATGAACCACACCAAAGGTAATATTTTTGGCTCAGGTATCCTTGAAAAAAAATAACACTACAGAAGGGCAGTGACTGGCACCTCAATGCAAACATGTTCATGCCAGCCAAGCCTGGCAGCCAATATTCCCACTAGTGAACATGTGCTCTTATTTAAAATATTTGCACTCATTTAATTCTTCATGTCTCTGGTGATCACATACGAGTGATTCACACTGCACACTCAGTCCCTGAAGAGCCTGTGATGATCATAATTCAAACAGATCTATTACCTTTTAGCTTTCCAAATGTAATTATAATCCAATTAATTAGGTACTCTCAGTTGATTCTGGGTTTCTTCCTCCAGTCTCAGCCTATTGCTGTATGAAACTGATGGCTGTGAGTGCTTAAGATCATTCTCCATTAGTGCTCATTCTGCAGGAGAGGTTAATGATAAAGTCAGGCAGGTATTTGGCAGTCAGTGGCAGGAAGCATTTTTTTAACACAATACTCAAACAAATTTTGCATCCCATTCCAACTTTCTGTTATTTGATTCAGTTCCCTTTTCTGTGTGAAATGCTTTCTCCAGGAGTTGCAATGGGTTAAGAAGAGGGAAAGAAAGGAAAAAAAGGCTGTTCCATTCTGCAGCATCTGTTGATTAACAAAACTCTGTCCCCATTAACCGTGCCTCAAAGACAGAAAACTGCAAGCCACGGGGAGAGCAGCATGTGGAATATCAGGTGAGGGCACAGCAAGGCAGGAGATGGTTTCCACTGTAGCTAGAAGGAAGGAATAAGCCCTCATCCCACCTGGGAAGGTGACCCAATTAAAGTAACCAGGAGGTAAAAAAAAAAAAATTAAATGAAAAGGTACAGGAAAAAAGGCATAAAAAAATTTATTTCCTTCTTTTGCCTTCTATATCAAAGGTTCGAGGCATCCTTGTCAAAATGCAGGATAAGCCCAGAGGGAAGATCCAGGACTGGTGTGGCCATAGCCATGAGGATGTAACCTTTCTCCTCAAAAGCAGGCTGGTCACAAGCACCAAACATCAGTCACAGAGGGTGAATTGTCCCTGGATAAGCTCCATCCATCTCACCAGGTCCTGGACAAATCTTGCAAACACCTCACTCAGCAACTCCAGGTGCTGCAACTTGCAGCTCACAGAACCAGCATCAGCCAGAGACCAGGACAAGGGAATGTCCTCATGGAACCATCTCTCCACGAGTGACAGGGTCTAACCCTGCAGCTACAGAAATGCACATCTGTAACCTTCTTGAGCCTCAGCAATGCGCCTGCAGTCTTTGAGCCCCTGGGAATGGGTCATCCAGCAGCATTTATTCAGAAATAGTGTGTGAAAATGGAAGGAAAAGCCATGCATCAGCTCAGCTCTGCCTGTGACATTGGACAGCTCACTTTATCCCTACTGCTGTACCCATCATCTCAGTTACCAGTTCTTGTTAGATGTGGAAAATTACCAGTGCTCTGGGACTCTGATTTTCACCTGAAATTTCTGAAGGCTTCAAAACAGAAATTATGAACATTAGAATGCTCTGGATTTCACTGAGGATGCTCAGTAAGATCACTTGCTAATTATAACACATCACACACAGATCTCAATCCAGCCACAACCTTCTGGCAATATTAAGTTTTTAACTGATGGTCCTGGGCTAAAATCATGGACATATTCCAGGCTGTATCTGCATGTGAGAGAATACCTGAATATGGGAAATCTTACTCATAAATCAAACCATGAGGAGCAGAGGAAGAAATTTCCAAGTAGAGCACTCT
>NC_031777.1:22601710-22720860 GCF_001522545.3 Parus major | reverse complement strand
TCTTCTCTTCTCTTCTCTTCTCTTCTCTTCTCTTCTCTTCTCTTCTCTTCTCTTCTCTTCTCTTCTCTTTTCATCTCTTGTCTTTTTGACACTTGTCTTTTAATCTCTTGTCTTTTTTTCTCTCATCTTTCCTTTCCAACTCTTGCCTTCTTTCCTCTTCTTTTTTACTTTATGTTTTCCTTTTTCCTTTCATCTTCAAAATGCTGCACAAAAGACCTTTAAAAAGTGGGCGGAGGCGGAGGGCAGCCAGAGATAGCTCTGAGGTACATTTCAATCTGCATGGTTCAGGAAGGAAGGAATTTTCAATCTCCTCTCTATCATTTTCGATATCATTAATCCCGAACACTCCATTTTCCATGCTCGCCCGCCCAGGCCCGGAGAGTGAGCGACACATAAAGTGACACATATTCATCACTTGGCATTCAGCGCCGTGAAGGCTGTAATATAATATTAGTGTTGTGTTATCACTGTGTCTCTCTCGCCAGCCTTGGCTGCGGCGACGGTAGATGACATGAATCGATCACCTGTGACATTTTTGATTTGGTGTCACTTTCCCCATTTCTGCCATTTGTTTTGGCAGTTAAGAAGTAATTGTGTGACATTAGCATGGAAAGACTCACTTTCCCAACCCCTCTTCTCAAGCAGGAAGAGGGGGATGAATCTCTTTTGTCTTGTTCCACGGGTTCAGAGAGGCTTGCAAGAGATTGCTGCAATCTCATTCCCAGGTGGCCCCTTGAAGCCAGCAGGGGATGCAGTGTGTGAGCCAGGGATGTCTCCTGCAGAATGCAGGCGAGCTGCTCTCCTGAGCTGGGGAGCACAGTGGGACAAGGTGGCATTATAAGACACAAACAAGCCACGGGTTCCTGCTGTGCCAGAGGTTTCCCTGGGTGATTTTGGGTATGTCACTTAGTCCTCACTGAGGCTGACACCAGCTCCCCAGGGGCTGCTGCTCACTGAAGGGCACTAAGAGGATCCCCACTCAGGTCAGGCCTGGGGGCTTTGCTCCACTGGAGTCAGAGTACCTCATCCCTCCAGCTGCAGATGTGCTCCATGTGAGTGAACAACATTAGTAATCAGGGGAGGTATCAATCAATTTGCACTGCAGCCCTGGAATCTCCAGCACCCTCACACCTTGGTCATTGCAGCATTAGCCTCCCCTTCATACGTACTCAGCTGTAGGAAGTCAGTCACTGCTCTCTCAGATGTCATGAGGGCGTCATGCAAAGGCAAAAGAGGAAGGCCTAAACCATCAGAGTGCTGCGAAAGGGCTCCTGAAAACAGGAATATGCTGTGGTTGTCCCTTGAGATTTTAACCAACCAGATATTAGCTGGGACCAGTACTACAGGATGAAAAGTGCAATGGGGTGGCAATGGGAGGCCTTGCTGTGACATCTGGGCATTCCCAGCCTAGGGAAGAACCATATTTCAGTGCTGAATCATGTGAGCTGGGCTCACAGCAGCACCTTTACAATGATGGCTTTTAGAAGTTAATGTTTTGCACCAAATCCTTAATTTTTTGTCAGGCAAACTGACGTGCAGAGAAGCCACAGTGTCAGCCAGTAAAGCATTAAGAATCTCAGCCTTTTAATGCATTTTGTCACAGCAGGTATGGTGGATGTTAATACCCCCACACCAGGGACCAGAGACATTTGGTTAATTTAGGAAATGCCCTCCCTGAAGGGAGAATCTGTTGTAATTGTCCACTGGGAGCTTTCTTACAAGTTCTGCTAAAGCAGCTTGCACGCAGTCAGAGACAAAAACCCGCTCAGAGCCAGCTGAGGTGGTCCCAGGTGACGCCTTCACGCCACACGTGTGACACACGGTGTGCTCCCCGTGCCGTGTGTCCCTCGCGGCTCTCAGGGCAAGCTGGGGCTGCACCCCGGCAATTTCACACCTCCAGCTGCTGGGGCAGAAGCTGAGGGTGGAGGCCAGGGGACATCAAATGTTGGGGAAACCCCCGGCTGGTCCCCCTGACATGGCTTTGGTGAAAACCCCCTCCCCGCAGGAGCCTCCTGCCAGCTGGACCCGTTAACCCAGCCACGAGACAAATTGTTCCACGTGTCAATTTTCCATTTAAAATGCAAACTAGATTTGACAGAGTAAACTGAATAAAGATTTGGATCGGATAATCCAGTAAAAGCTAATTACTAAAACAAAATGAGACACTGAGACGAAATCTCCCCCCTCCCCTCTCTAACGAGGTTCATTTGATGAGTTCTCTGCCTCGAGTATTAGCACTTTCTACCAAGAAACACAAGCTATTAACTCCTTTTAACAATTTATGATGTTCAATAAACTGATTAGGAGCCCATGGTACATAATTTAAAACCATTTGGATGTCCTATGGCCATTAAAGAGAAAGCAATGAGTCTGAACAACCCTGCTAATTATAGGTCTTGATGACTCCTGATTAGAAATCCTAATTAGGTGTCCTAACTAAATCTTTTCTTGTTTTTAAATTTATTGTCTTCATCTCCTCACCTTGTTTACCAGATGATTTAGGAAAGTTAAAAACAGACCTTCCCTAAACTAAAAATTCATTAGCCAAACAGAGAAAGGTTGACAGCATCACCAATAAAAATACCTTAACACAAGCTCCTAAATATTCTGAGTTTGGTTTCATTCTAAAGTGTAAAGCTGGTTACAGAATCTGTGGGCTGGTTTGCTCTCTGTCTTTTATTCTTCAATTTATTGCATATTATTGAAAAGCCCCAATAAGTGAAAAGTTAAAAATTGCTTTTCAGTCCTCCTTTTGCTCATCCAATGTGAAGCTTCCCAAGAAGAAAAAAAAAATAAAAAAATGTAATTACTATTTTTACTCTAGGTTCAAACTACAAACATTTTTTCCCTTGACTTTATGACTCTGTTTGAGAGGTTATGTTTACTGCTGACTCAAAAATCTACCATTTCCTTAATATTAATTAATCTTCAGAATCAGTTCCACTGTGATAAAATTATTTGAAAACCTGTAATCAAGAGTGTATTTCTGATGCAAAGCTTAGAAATTACTGTAATCTGAATTTGGCAGCTCGGTTTTTGTGTCCAGCCTCTCCAAGCCTAATTTTGTGCACTGGGATGATCTGGAGGGAAGGAAGCACCAGTGGAAAGAGGAGCTCGTGCAAACAGAGCTACAATGTGGAAAGAAACAAAAAAAATTCATCTTTCCACAAAGTCCTGTTGCAACCTGTTTTTCCAGGATTCAGGGGAAACAGAAAGTTGGTGTCACCAAGAAGGGAAAATCAGAGAACCCAATACCTTTGGAATGGTTCATTAATGGATAATCCTCCTCCCTCCCAAAAATCTCTCCTTCATTTCTGCTCTAAATTCATCTGCTTTATCTTCTAACCACTGGGCTTTGTTCAGCTTTTGTCTGCTGGATTAAAAAGCTCTCTGCTACCAGAACTATGCTTCCTGGGAAAGTATTTATAGATGAAAATCAAGTCACCATTTAACCTTCTCTTTGTTAACTCAAACAGATGAGCTTAATCTAGCTGGAACACTTCTATGCAATAGCAGAATGATGAGTGTGGGTGATGATATCTTCCTTGGCATTCAAGAACAGATCTGTGTAGAAGCTTTTCCTAAAATTTCAACCAACAGAGTACCAAAGTTAAAACAACAGGAACACCAATGGTTTTCCAATGACCAGAAAATAGCAAGGGTACGTCAACATTTTCAGCAAACCTGGGAAATGGATCCAAGTCCTATCTCCATCCACCCTGTGCAAACACAGTGTGGGACCAGGGATGGGTTTACCCCATCCTTCTAGGGTGGAGAAGCCCAAATTCAGCACAGGTGAGATGCTCTTGCTTAGGTGATCTGGAGGGACTACGACAAGACAGGGCTTGGCATCTGGTACCTCAGTGCCCTAGGAGATAGCCTGTGCTCAGATACTAAAAAAAAACCACTGAAGCTTTAAATGATTTGATAAACACTGGACAATAGGACAGCAAACACAAGATAGCAATTTAACTGGACTGGTCATTTTCTTTAATTCCTGGCAAGGAATCTGTTGCTTATAGGTACAGACAGATACAAGCGTTTATGGACATACCATACAGAACCCTTGTCAGTATAAATTTGACAGCCTGATGGAAAAGCATAGATCCACCCTCTGGGAAAACTGTTGATCAATCAAAAATTTTTGCAGTTACTGAAAATTTTGTGCTTACACTTGCATTTTTTTACAGCAATTGACAGCTGACAAAGAAGCAAAGCATTTACTGCAAGAATAGCCAGTTTAAAACTGGAAGTATTTCAAATTTGAAAAGAAAAAAAGAAGGCAAGTAGGGAGGGATCGAGAAGAGCTATTTTGGGAGAGAAGGAGCTGTGAAAAAGGTTATTTGACATTTACAGAAATTTCACATCAAACATGCACTGCCTGCACACTTAGGCCTGCTGTGAGCCACCCCACACCTCCTTTCCAAATGACAACGGTCCTCCTCATGGATCCACATCTCTTGGCAAGAAGCAGTGGCCTGTACCTGGTGACAACCAGCAGAATGGCCCCTCCAAATGCAGCCCAGGAGAAGGCTGGTCAGAGCCAAAGGCCTGTTGTTTGTGTTGGTTTGACGTGTCAGCCAAGAGCATCTCCATCCCTGCCTTGTAAATGCCATCACAGCACGATTGGGAAGGCAAAATCCTCTTTTAGGATATGATGTTCCATCCTGTACAAAGCCATCACGTGAGTTTTAATCTGAAACTTTGCCCTTTAGTTGTGTTTGACATGAATTTCACTTCCAGTAATACTGACTTAGCACGCAAAAGCCGTAGGTGTTATCGGCATGATCTTTTTTTTGGGTGATCCACATGTGGAATATGTGACCTTTAACTCTTTTTAATACCCAGCAGAAAGAGGCTGCCTTTCTCCCAGTGATCTGAGCTCTTCATTTGTTATCTCAATCTGGGATTTAGCAGGATTCAAAGCTGATTAATTTAGAAAGCATATGGCCGATGAAAGACATTTTACGTAATGGGTTTACACATCCCATTTGGTAAACAAGCAACCACATTGTTCACTCTGAAGAGTTAATATATTCATGCTTTTTGTTTTTAGAGTAGAGTTTTTCCACTGTGGGGTATTTTCTCACCCAAGGTGCTGTGGGACTCCGACCAATCCACCTCTCCAGGCAAAGCAGCATCAAAGAGGTTTTCCATTATTTGGTAGCAAGAAACAAAAGAATTTCATTGGGAACAAAGGCCAGTTGTGAATCACTGAAGTGCAATGTTTCTGTCTTCCTTTTTTATCAATTTATTAAGCAGTTTGACAAAACTGATACGATTTCCTACTCTAATGTTCCTCCAAATCTATACTTTCTTCGAAAAAAACAAACAACAAAAATCATCCTCCTTTATTTACATTCTAGACTTGATGATTGCAATAGAAATAATTCAGTATTGATGGGAAATTGACAAATTCAGTCCTCTTAATCATCTACAGGATGAAGTCACAACCACTAAGGCTTGTTTCAGTAATATGCCACAGGACATATCGCTAAAGCAATCCTATTCCTTATTTCCTGGCCTTGTCCTTTAACAGGTGTGGGTGTGATTTTTGTTCTCTGTAAAACACCAGGGTCAAGGTGACAAGAGCAGGATCACTGAGACGTGTGTGGAACAATTGCTCTTTCAGACACATGATTTATGGGGCATCTGACTCATGTGGTCATGGGAGCCTGAGAGGAAGGAAAGGAAGCTGGTTAAGAAGCACTTAGCTCCCCTCTCCAGACCTACATTTACATCCCATACCCACAGTGGCATTCATCTCACTTGATGGTACCTGTTTCAAATTTAGGCATTTCATTTAAGCCAGTAGTCAAAGTTCCTTCTCAGTCCATGGAGGGATCAGCAGCTGCAGATGATGATTCATCCCTCCTTCATCAGGCACCATCACCTGCCCACAGATAGCCTATCCCACACTCCTAGCAAATGCCTAGAGACAAAACCCCAAGTACCCATTTAACTTTGGGCCCACACAGGTCTGCCATTCACATTTCCCTGCAGCTCAGCTCACCGTGGTATATCTGAGATGGGACAGGAGCAGGGCTGGCCTCACACCAGGAATGTTTTCACCTCTCACCCAGCCTTCTAACACACCCCTGAGAGCAGAGCAGCCCCTCCTGAGACATCACTAAGGACAATGGCTCCATGTCCAGCTGGAGGCTGGTGACCAGTGCTGTCCTTCCGAGCTGTGTCACAGGACTGGCTCTCTTTAATATGACACAGACACGGTGACATCGCGTGCACCCTAGCAAGTTTGCAGGTGACACCAAGCTGAGTGGGTGTGTTGACACTCCTGAAGGATGGGATGTCACCCAGGGGGACTTGGACAAACTTGAGATGTGGGCCCAGGGGAAACTGACAAAGTTCAACAAGTCCAGAGGCTGCACCTGAGTCAGGGCAATCCCAGACATGGGAGAGGATGTCACTGAGAGCAGCCCTGGGCAAAAGGACTTGGGGGTTCTCATGGATGAGAAGCTGAACATGATCCAGTGATGCATTCTTGCAGCCCAAAACAACAGGACTGTCCTAGGCTTTCTACCTGTCACTGGGATGATGCTGGCATGGAGATATTGACTGTAACTGGCAGGTACTGAAATCACCAGCCTGATTTAGGGGAAAATTGTCCTTGCTATAGCTACTACAAAATAGGAATAATGGCCTTTAATTAGCAACCAGAGCTGAACTCTTTCTGCCTGAAAAATGGCCATTGTTTTTAATTAGACTCCCAGGGCACTATCCTGCCATCCTGGTCCTCAACTCTACTGCTGTCACAAATAAAATACAACAGAAGATCTAAGCAGGTCCCTGCATGCAGCTCAACAGCTGTCCCTGTTGTATTCTTCATCTCCAACAAGTTCTGGGCTCTTTGTGGGTTTTTGTTTTTTGCTGGCTTTTTTTATTTTTTTTTTTTTTTTTACATACCTAAGATGAATATTCAAGGTTTTAGCCCAATTTACACATCTGTAATCTGACAGTGAGAATAAAAGGTTGTCAGACAAAATAAATGTGTGTCTCAAGGTCAGACCAGGTTGAAACCGATAATGGTGCTTAACAGCCACTGCCATGCTTCTGCAATGATCAACATTGCTCTAATTGACAAATTAGCTGTCCATATGGGCTCAGAGGCAATCATACATCCATAAATCCCAATAAATACAAACATAATCTGATCTAAGTTGGATCAGCCAAATAAGTTAAAGCAAGATTTAACACCTTAAAGGATTGCATTTAAGGAAAATCACTGTTAGACAAGATTCATGTAGCCATATGGTCAGAACAGAGGCCACCAGGGCTCATCCCTACTCTGGCTGTCCTTGTCTCCTGCCAGACTGTGTGGAACCAGACATGGACCAAACAGCCTGTGCTTGCCAGGGGCCAATGGGATGGGGGTCCCTCCCCCAGAAATTTGCATGGGAGGTTGCTTTGGGACAGGAGAAGAGCCAGCTCTGGATTGGCTGCTGCTTCCCCAGTGGGCTGGCAGCATCCAGAGGTGGCTGGAGCCTGGTGGTTCCATGGGCAATGCTGTTGGTGGGGGATTAACTGAGGGGAGCAGGAAAGCTGGATGAACCTTGAGATTATCTGTGTTTGTTTCCTCTCATCTGCAAGCAGATGGGGCTGTTCTCCTCACTGCAGTGGGCTCTGTGGGATGCCCATGGAAGCTAGTGTGTTGCTGTAGTCACAACTTCCCATGATTTCCTGAAAAAGAGATCAATGCAATCAGCCAATATATGTGTGTGTGTGTATATCCATCTGTGTTCTTCTCAGCTCCTTCCCCATTTTCCTTCCCCAAAACCCCTCCTGAATCCCTTGGCAATGTCAACCACTGAGGTCTCCAAGAGGTGCTTTTCCTTAGACAGCTGGGAAGTTTCTGCAAATTTATGGAAAACAGGCAGCCTGGTAGAGAAAAAGGACTTTGGAAGTTCTTTCAGGAGAGAGAGGCTGGGACTGTATTCAACATCCCAGACCCCACACAGGTGAGTGGTAGTGTGGTAGTGATCTCACCTGCTAAACAGGCTTCAGAGTTCATGGTGTAACAGGGGTTCCCAGCACCGAGGACCCAGTAGGTCCAGGCAGATTCCTAAAGCCCCATCCAGGTCTCTGTCCTGGAAGAAGCAAGGCTGCTGGCTATCCTTTGGTAGGACCAAAATGTGTGGTTCCCCTGAAAGCTGAGGATGTTGCTGAAGGCATTGAGAAGAACATCAAACCCTTTATGGTTAAAAAAAAAAACTTTCTGCATACTTATCCTGGCTGTTCTTTGAAAAACAGCTTGACTTTTTCTGGGGACATCATCAAAATATCCCAGTTTTTGTCAATTTGTCTCTCCCACACAGGATAACCTCCTGGTGCTGTCTGGGGCCCTGAAGTGCTGGGGGTTTATTCATAACCCCAGAGGCTTGGAGGGTCTCACCTCAGGGACAAGATAGAAAAATGGACCTTGAATTATCCCAGGAGCTGGGGAAGGGTGTAGTAGACTGAGACTGGGTGATGTGATCTTCGACTCCTCTCACTGGGGAAAGGATGAATATTAAAGACAACAGCTGTAATGAGTTCCCCCACTTGGGCAGGAAATGTAGATGTCAGGTACACAAGTTGAAACCTTGGATCTTTGTCAGGCCAGATTCAGCTCAAGTCAGCTTCAGCAGAAGGAGAATATCCCCTATCCACCTCACCCCTTCCTGTGGGAATTTCCTGCCAGTCTGTCCCCTCTCTCATGGGACAACAAAAACTTTGACAGTGACAGCTTTGCAGACTTTGGAGTCACTGAGGACATGAGAAATCCAGGAGTGGGATGGGAGAGAGAAACATAGAGACATAGATCAAAATAAAAAATAATGGAAAAGGGCAACAGAAGGTTCATGTCTATAAGTCCCTCCTTCAATAAGTCCTGCCTAAACAGCCTTAGGAGCTGAACTTCTTGATGTCAACCTCCTGACTTCAATTGACTTTGGATGGAGTTCTGAATTAAGCAGTAAATCACAATGCTCATCCTAGGCACTGGATGGGTGATGGAAGAGTTAGACAGTGATTTATGAGGGATTTGACCCAGGGCCAGTATGTTCACCTTGAAACAGAGCCTTCACCTTTCTGGACTGTCTTATGAAAAGAAACTGAAGTCTCTGGCTTTGCTGCCAGAACAGTTCTTCAGAGGACTTTATCAGCAAAAAGGTTATCAGAAACACTTGTGGACTGGTGCAGACAGTTTTGGAAGTCCTTTTTTGCTATGTTGTGCTTGCTCAAAAAAGACTGCCAACTGTCCAATGGGTTAAGTGGAAATTCACTACAGCACTCTGCCCCTTTCCCTTTGGCATGCACACAAACACCCCTGTGTGTTATCCACTCATCAAAATTCACCAAGGTTTACACTATTTCAAATGTGAATTCAAATGATTGCACCATTTTTACACCATTCTTTGCTTAGGTGTCTCAGTTGCCAGCTCACTATTTAGACCTTTCACAGAGATGGAAACAAAATTATGTAAGATTCAGGGAATTCCTTGCACTCATATGTTCCTGGGAAGGCATCTGAAATTGCACTTGTATATCTACAAAGTGCCAGGAAGCTCAGAGACAGCAAATAAAGGATGTTTGCTCCCTGTCTCTTCCAGTACAAGAAGTAGACATAATCTAATGACACCAACAAACAGGGATCCAAACTAAACACAGCCAGAGCTTGTAAATACATTGAGGAACTCCACAATAAGTGATGGTTTGGATGTTTTTATTTTACTTCAAAATGCAACTGAACAAATTTATGAAAAAAAAAAGAGATGCTCCATTCCAAGATACCACTGCTGGCTCTCTATGTCTGAATGACAGAGTGACAGAGAGTATTCTGGATAAGTGTTCCCCATTCTTCCACGTACCCTCCCTTTTGGGTGGTTTTAGAAATAGGGTCAATACTGTTTCCAGAGGGTGTTTGGCCTGATACTGTACATCCATTCCAGTGCATTTAGATCCTTTTGTTCCTGGGGAAATCCCACTGCATGGTTGGTTGTTCTGCTGAGGCTCATTTGGTGACAAAAAGTCTCCTCATACGCTTCCAAGGTGCCTGCACACATGGCCTTCTCCTGGATACAGCTCAACAGCTGCTATTGGGTAACCCCTCAGCTCTCTTCTGTTGCTTACTGCTCACATCCAATAGGGTCATTCCAGTGCAGCAGCTTCCTATATTTTGCTATTAGATTAAGGGATTATTGATGATGATTCCCTAAGTAAACACAGACCGCAGCTCTCCTAGCAACAGGCTGATAAACCTCGGTTCCATGTTTTAATTCCTCAAATTCCATTAGAAGACATTCTTACAGTTTAAGGCATAATATGTTTGTTTTTCCAGCTCTAATGAGGATTATTAAGTCCAGGGGCTGCAGTAAATATGCTTGTCATTAGCAGCCTTTATATATCCACTTTCCTAGGCTCACTATAACAAATTTACTATCCTTTAGATCTTTCAGCTTAAAGAGAAACACTAAGATAAGAAATGAAAAAATAAATCTGTGTATGTATGTCCAGACATATATAAAGCTCTCTTTCCTGGACTTATCTTTTTTCTCTGTTTCCATGTGGGGCAGATTCATTGTCAGGTGGAGTTTGAAGGCCTAGTCTATTACTCCCATTGACAAAAATGGGCTTTAGCTGAGACTGCCTGAGAATACAAAGAAAGAGAGCTCTGCAATTGATGGGGTGGAAGATGAGAACAGGAAAAGTAGCAAAGAGACATATGGCAAGGGCACAAAGGGACGCACAGAGACATGACAAAGCTGCAGGGTTGAAGCGAGGCTTCAAGTTCCCCTATCATACACATTTCCTATGAAATGACCCATTTAAATTACCCATTAGCTAATCCTCCCAGCCACTTTCAGGCTTTTAATGAGCATTAGGGCAGAGCATTGTATGGAGAGATGTGAAGCCTGGACCTCAGCCCAGGTAGAGATCCCCCTTAAATCAGATCAATCTCAGGTTTAACTGAGCGTCTTTGGAACATGGTGGATATTTCTGTTGTTGCAAGAAGGCTTTAGGAAATAACACTGGAAACATCCCCCTGCTAGAAGGGCTCCAAGTCCTTTAGTACCACGTGGGAACCCACTAGAATCAGCAGGAAAACACAGGTTAGAAGCCAGAGCCAGGAATATTTGCCTTCTGCTGGTCTGGATGCTTTGAAGAACTTCCAGCTGCAGCAAAAGACCATGGCAGGTGCTGTGGAGCAGAGCTGTGGTTGGGGAAACACCCTCCAAAAACAACTGGAGGCACCTTTCCACAAAGAATGGCCTTGCTATGGGAGCAGACTTCATTTGGTAGCCATCACACACCTTCACTTGAGCTCTGTCAGCCCCACCCCTGAACTCACCTGGGATACAAATCCAGGTCCCCACGTGCAGGTCAGGGTGGGCAGAAGCCAGATCTACACTGAGCACAGCTGCAGGCACAACAAATCCTGAAGGATCTCCTGCAAAGAGGGAGAGTGAGACTCTCCCACATCTTCTTGGTCAGGGTCAGCCTTCTGCACCCTGAGGGGAGCATGGTCAGCAGCCTGGGGTGCTCACTGCAAACACGCCTGCTAAAACAAAGGTTTCATTGTAGGCCATCCATATTTTCATGTCATGGCTTCTGTATTTCTCTTCAGACCTCAAAGTGCATGGGGAAGGGGCAAGGGACAAGAAGAAATATAAAGCCCATAGGGACTGTAAGTAATAAAAGGCTGCAGCAGATTTGTTACACTATTTCACTTCTTATTAAATTGAATGGTCTCAGTAGAGAGAGACATAAAAGAAAACACAAATTCAAATACCTCTGAAGTCTGGAAATACTTGGAGATAGCTCTAATTCTTCATTTATCATTATTATATCTATAAGGGAAGAGATGTATTTTTTAATTCACATCCCAAATTATTTTTGAAATACTTATGTTAAACAAACAGAACTGCTACAAAACAGTTTTTTATTTTCTACAACAGTCTTTTCATATTGTCCCTATTAATCCTATTTAAAAGAATAAACTGTTCCAGAATAAATATTTTATTATAATTTTTTTGAACTGTGAGCATTGAAACCTATAGGTGCTGGAGCTCCCCATGCAGCACAGCTGTACTGATTCTCAAGGTTATGTGCATTTTTTGTGATAGAAGACCAGAGTTTAACTGAGTAAGAATTAGAAATAGAGGAAATTCAGAGGCTTTTTTTTTATATTAAACTCAAAGCTTTCCCAGAGCTGAGTGTTTCACTTCAGCTGGAATTTGCCTGAACTCATTTCTGGATTTGAAAGTGATTTTAGAAACCAAAGCCTAAGTGGGGAGTGATTTACCAAAGGAATACTCACTTCTGTGCAATATTCTTAGCAATAGAAAGGACTATTTTCTTTTCTTTTTAAAATGCCATTAGAAGTCAGATTCCTTATTACTCGTAGTTCCTCCCTGCCCCAAGATCAACCCCATGCAACCAGCTGTACTTACAGCCAGCAGGATATTTCTGCATGAGAACCCAGAGTGGTATGTTGCAAAAAAAAATTTTAAAAAAAAAGATGATGCTCCCCAAAATCAAAACTGATAGTCCTGTGTAAGGTAGCTGAACTTGGGCAAGTAAAATGCAAAAAATAAACATGATATAAAATGCCACTAAACCTGAAAAGCAAAAGAGGTAGAGAAAGATCTACAAAATAAACATGAAAAACTATATGGGATTCTCAAAAATGGTCTCTTTCAACATAACCACCTTGGTATTAGCTGTAATTTGCCAAAACCTTTTCCACCTGAGTCTTGTGATTACAGAGAGGAGTTGTCACTTCACAAGGTGTTGGGCAAACAAATAATCCTGATCCTGACCCTGGGGGAGTCACTGGGACAGGGAGTGGGTGGATCAGCAGGCAGATGCTGGGCGGATGTGACCGGTCGCCCTTCTCTAGAGAAGCAAATAAACAAAGTTTCCTTTATTTACCAAAGGTCTTAAATAAAAGCTTGGTTTTCATGGCACCACAGCTGAAAAGAAAATCTTCTGAAATATTTTATTTTTCTACAGGAAAGCACAAGGAATGTGCTTATTTAGCTGAGATAAAATGATAATTCCTAAGAAATCATTGTGGATTAGGGAGCGAAGCGATTAGAGAGAGATGGTATATTTATGAATGTGTGCATAGCCCCGCTGGTTAAAGGGGTATTAATCCCTCTTAGTCTGCAAAAGGACCTTCAGACTGCTCAAGCAAGCAGGGCTTAGGCACTGCAAGCTTCCTAGAAAGTCCTAAATCTTCACATTAGCTCCCTGCGTTTCCTCATCTTAAAGTCTAAGCCGTTTTCTAAAGGATACTTCCATAAACAAGCCCCCTCAGAATCTGCAAGGATTTGGAAATCCGGATTGGTGAAATTTTTTAAATCCAAGGTCCAAGTGGATAGAAGAAGATTAGGTTGCAGTTAAAAAGGCCACCTTTAAAGAGACAGTGCTGTCCTAGATCATTATTTAGGCTGAACTGAAAAAGAAAAAGAAAGAGAAGGGGAAGAAAAGAAGACACAAAGGAAAGAAAGGAAAAAGTGTTGTATCTGTGATCCAGTTGACTCAGTGTCCTGCATGGCCCCAGAGCCTGTCGGGGGGAGAAAATATGTGCATCTGCCAAAAAAAACACTGTATTTGTCACACAGTATTCAGATGTCTTTGTGACTGCTCTGCCAGACCTTCCCCAGGGGGTTCAGTGGGGCTCTGTCCTCTTTTTTGTGAGGTGTCCCTGGCTGCCACCAAACTGCTTCTGGAGTTCTCTCTCTGCCGAAGGTGCACGGCACTCGTGGCAGTTCACATCTGCAAATCCCAGGGGCAGTCCTCAGGGAAACTGGGGGCATCCTACAGGGACATAATGGGTCATTCTGAATCAGCTTCACTTGTTCACAAGGTGGGTGGCTCATGAGACTCACGAGGTTGTCCTGTCTCTTCCTCCCATAAAAGTGCTCGGCTGCAAGGGAGAAGGGACAGTGAATCTACAGGGCAGCCAAGTTCAGAAGAAGACAATGAATTCCTCTTTCTTCTCACTCTCCAGGACTGATGTCCACCAGATTTCCAGTGGATTTAATTTACAGTCCTGGTTATTCCACCAGAACGGCCAAAGAGCATAGAAATCCTTCCATACCTGCACACTTTGCCTTAAGCAGGGAAAAAATCAAGCAGATATTGAAGGGAAAAGGAAACAGATTACATCTGCTGATGACTACACGACTAGGAATGACATTTGACACTGATTTGTGGTCCTGGCCGACTCCTTAGCTATAGTTATACTTAGGAATAAATAGATAGTCTCATTTTATCTAAAAAAAAAAGTGTCCTGACACCAAAACAGGGCTCTCCATCATGTTTGTAGTGTTCAGAGCTGCTCAGAAAACACAGGTCTGGGCTTTGTTTCCTTCCCTCTTAGCAGCTGGTTAAGGTGAATCATACAGGCCACTTCAGAAGAGGCTCTGCAGCTGAAAATTTGGCAAAGTCTCTCTATAGTGCTGCCAATGTCTCTAAAATTGGCAACAGCTCAGCATGATGGGATGTGCCATTAGTATGTGATTAGACCTCAAAGTGGGAGGACTGGCAGTAAATCCAGAAGAAAAAGTCCTGTGGATGCCTCTGTGAGAGGTGAGGAAGATCTTGGAGGTTTTGGTGGTGAGAGCCCACCCAAGAGCAGTCATGGCATGGTGATTCCCAGAAGGAGACCTTATTTTCCTAGTCTTGCTTCAGACTTCCTGGGTGCTCCTCTTTCAACCCAAGGTAGAAAGTCCTGATTTTGGTCCACAGCTTTCATCTTGTTTGTGAATTTATACTGGGACATTGCAGGCCGTCACTGAGGGTCAAACAGCCTCCTCCTTCCACAACCTTCTTCAATCGACATTTCTGCTGTCTTTTCCTGGTCTCAAGCTTGGCTTTACATTTAATCTGCTCTCCCCTTCTTAAAGTACACTAATAACACTTATAAATCATATACTCCCAGTGTTTTTAAGGCACGAGCCCTCCCCTTTTGCGTCTTGTTACGAGCTTAGTGTGGAGCCTACATGTGACATATCAAAAGACAAAAAGACAAATGTAAGGTCTGTCAGGACAAGGCAACCCCTCCTCCATCAAATCAGAATAACAAAACATATGAAATGAGATTGTTTAGCATATTTGTGACTCTTGTAATTAGGAAGATGAATGGATTTGTTATGAAGACTAGAGAAAAGGACTCAAGAGGCTTCAGTTCATGTTCTAGCTTGTCTATAGGGTTCCTGTGGGGTCCCAGACATATCCCTGAAATGTTCTGTGCCCAAAATTCAGAATGAATGTGGCAGTGTTCTTTTGTCACATTTTCAGGAATCACTCTGAAGGATGAACTTTCCAGGGCAGCAGTCTGCTTACAAGCTTGCCTCCATCCTTCCCAATCAAAAAGCAGATTTTGAGTGTTCCCCTCCTGCAAGCAGAGCCCTTGCCTTAAAAAGGAGCATTGTAGGATTTTTGTGAGTTTAAGCCCTGGCACCTCCTTCTCCCAGACAAAGTTGCAGAGCCATGAAATCTTTAAAGTATTCCAGCATGTCTAGTATCACTTTGCAGACAAATGCTAATGAGATCATAAGCAATTGACCAGAAACAAATAAATAATTCAAAATCTACTGCAAGTGTGAAAAGTATTTAAATGCTATTGATAAACTAATCTACAGACTCCATTAGCAATTCAGTCACACAGCACCTGTATTGATCAGGGAATTTAAGCACACGCAGGAAAACAAACCCCAAAAATACAGAGAGCAAAAGCTAGTTTGTTTGGCAGTTCTTTAGCAAGCAACTCCATTAACATTTAGGAGTTTACTGTGTCATTTGCTCTGGGAGTTTTCTTGCCTTGCTGTTTTACAGGCTGCAGTAATAGCCTGAATGCTGTATCTATGGAGTAATTTTTTTATAAGTTTATATATTTATCTGTAATATGGATTAAAAATCAATTTTCATTGTTCCTTTTGAGGCACCTACACATTGCTGGACTAGCCAGTGCCACAGGCCTACCCTCCAAAGTCTGTTTTTGGGTTGCAGACAGCATTGCTTTCTGATGTGCTGGGCTGGTCAGCCTTTTCCCTCGCTCCTGGGAGTGTAACATTGAATTTCTTGCTTAAATACCTCATTTGAGTGGGCCCTTCAGCATCAGCATGGGCTCGCTGCAGGTCTGTGTGGGGATCATCCCACACACTGCAGTGGCAGGGGACACATCCACATGGAGCTGCTCAGGGAGCCCCATTTCTGTCTCAGAAAAGTCCCACGTGGCATGGCACACCGTATCAGGCCTTCACCTGGCCCAGTGTCCCTGGTTTTCAGCCCTTGTCCCCCACAGAGGAGGTGAGGGCTGGTGACCCACCAGGGCAGCAGGGGTGGGACTGGACACCCAGCACACCTTGGAGGGGTCTCTTTATTCCCCCCACCTTTCCTAATTGCTGAACACACCCATGTCTTCAACCCAAGGAGCGTTTTGCAGCGTTGGCTTCATTCCTGAAGTCATAGTTGAAGGCTGGAAAAAAGCATCGGGCTCAGCAGTGGTCCTGACAGATGATATTTGCAGCTAGGTTTCCGTCTCCTCAATCCACCCTTAGGCTCAGCCAGACCTGCCAAAGCTCCCTTCTTTGCTCTTTCCTGCTGTCACCCAGCAGCCTGCATCAGGGCAATTACCAAAACAAATCAATCTTCTCTTGACAGTTCATTTACACTGAATTAATTTGGAATTAGGAACTGTTATTGCAATTGGCAGCTCCTGATATTCCCAATACAACACGGCATCTGCAGGGAAAACAACTCTAGACCCCGGCATTTGAATTAAAAAGGACAGTTCTTCTTGATTGAGATATAAAACCAGAAAGGATTTTTTTTTTTTCCCCCCACTCCAAGTTCCTGTTAGTTTTAGGCTGCTGGCAGCAAATCCGGATCTGCAGTGTCCTAAATAAAACTCTCCTTATGGTGGCACAATTTTTCTCACTCAGAGCAATATTTTTGATACTGCTGCATAGGGATAAGACACCTGAGTCCTAATTTGCACCTTCTATGTCACGTTGGAGCTGACAGGGGCATGGTGGAAGAGGCAGTCTAAGCAACCTGGTGCCCATTTCACAGGTGAAGAAACTGAAACACAGAGAGCTTGAGAAGAGAATTTGCCAGATCTGTTTTTCCCCTCTGAGGCTTGCAATCTGAGATGCTCCCATTAACAAAATGTCCTGCTTTTCCTTCTCAAAAAACCAACAAACCAAACCAAACAAAAAAAAAAAAAAAACCACAAAAAACCACCAACCAAACCAAAACAGCTCCACACAAACAAATGACCCCAAATCCTCACGTTTCATGAGAAAAATTATTAAGTTTCCAAGCAAATATTTCAGAATCCTAAGGCTGATCCTGCAACATCACATTACACTTCTTCATGTTACACTCCCTCAAGGTATTTATTTACACCCCTGTCTGAGGGGATTTGACCCAATATCTCCCACCTACAGGCACTCATGTATTCAGCTCTAGGATAACCTTAACTCTAGGATTTACTTTAAATTTTAGTCAGCCCTGACTTGGTCAGACAGCTGAAATACATGGTCATTGTAGGTCCCTTCCAAATGAGATATTCTCTTCTCTAACCTATAGCACTTCTTAAAATTGTTTGCCAATTTGCTGGACCAGAGCAAAGGCACACAAATAAAGAGGATAAAAATGGCAGCCACAAGGTTTTCCAGCAGCCTCTCTGATCCCTACCACCACCATCACTGTTTGCACTTTGTTTGCCTCTTTGGGAGTTCTCCTCAGCTGGACTTTGTGGGTGAGGAAGGCTGAGAAGCACCTCAAGGAGCAGATAAGGGGCACTGAGCTGCTCAGCCAGGCATGACAGGGGTGCTCCCAGGAGCAGCCCCATCTCTCAGCACCTGGGAATTTTAGCATTGCAAACCAGCACACCAAAAAGATTTAAGGGGCACCCAAGGTCAAGCAGGAGCTGGGTAGTGGTTGGGAGGCTTTACAGCTGGACTGAAGGGCTTAACATGGTAATTGTGAACCTATGGCCCTTCGTGGCTCTAATCCCTGATCTGTTTCCTGCTCCACCTTTGCTAGGGCTGGGCATGCACCAGATTTCTTGGTTTCAGTGGGTTATTCTGTAATTCCAGTATGTCCCTCTGCTCTCAAGTAGAGCTGGAAAGTGTCCCATGAAGGGAAAGGAGGAAAAAAATCTCTGTGGGGTTTCATATGTTGCTTCCTGTTGCTTTATGTTGCCCTATCCCACAGCACATGGGGTGAACGGGATATGTCCTCAAATATTCTGGACCTGCATCCATCCATCTTGCACAAAAATCTGTGCTGTACCCCAATAGTTCCTCCACCCTGTCAATCACAGGCCTGTGGACCAGGAGACACAGATCATCAGCATCCTCCTTGTGCAAATTAAACCTGTACCCCTGGATAGTTTATGCCTGATAAAATTCCATTTTATCCTTCATGCTCACTGCTACAGAAACCACCAGGGTGAATGCTCATGCCTTGCCTGGATTCCTTTGGATCCTTCTAGGACATGAAATCAAAATGGAAGTAAACAAAATGTTAAATGGGAATATCTGGAGCTGAAACCTACTCATTTCTATGGGGATGAAGTACATGAGCAGGCAAGCAGGAGGGCATCAGAAATTCAGACAACTGCATTTCTGTCCCTATTGGAGACCCACAAACTGGCAAAAAAAGAAGAAAAAAGAAACAACAGCAGAGGACCTGACCAAAAAATCCCCTCTAAATTTTCTAGTGATCCTGCTCCCAGTGGGACATTTTCACTGAAACTCAGTTCAAGGAGGCAGCCTCAAGGATGCTGGTGTGGATCCACCACGGGCTGCAGGCCCTGCACACACAGGTGCTCACAGCTCTCTCTGGGGCTCCTCTGCCACGCTCAGCCCAGCACAGGGGTGAATTTTACCCCTGGATGCACCAGCAGCCCAGCCCAGCCCACTGTACACACACAGCCCCAATAGCCCCCACACGCTGCAGATGCAGGAGTTCACTCCAGGCAGGGAAAGGAGGGCAGGATGGAGCCCCAGAAGCCTACAGAGACACCCAGCAGCATCTCTCTGTGCTTTGGCATCTCACAGGCAGCCCAGCCTTCTGTGCCAGCATCCAAGAGTTCAGAAACACACGGTAAATTTGTGTGAGGGGCTCACATCCCAGCTGCAGATACACTGATTTAAACATCTGCCTGTGCCAGAGCAGCTTCCTCGGGCTCTGAGCTCCCAGTGTCTGCTGGGATGTAAGCACTCACATTTCAGCAGATGCCTAAACACTGCCTCTATCAGGGATGCTTTGCTGAATAGGTGGAAAAGCCTCGGCTTTACACCAGCAGAGGATCTGGCCCACAGGCTATCAGGCATATGGCTATCACAACAATGCTGAATTAAGCTATTTAAATTGCCTATGGAATGCCACAGGGTCCACGTGCTTTTTTTTTTTTTTTTTTTCCCCTTGGTAAAAGTCCTCTTTGTTATTATTCTGATGACCAACTTGGGCTGCTTTGCTTTGTCATTTTTAGTCAGTCCACAAATTCCCTGAGCTATACAATTTATGGTTTTATCACCAGTTCCTAAGCTTTTCTACCCCGTCTCTCCTGCATCTCAAATACTTCTCCCCTTTAAATAAACCTGCTTCATTTTTTTTTCATAACTTTCCAAAGCAGATAAAAAATTCTTGAATTTCTGAAACATGCAAACTGATCACTGTGGCATTAAGAAATCTTAAGAAGACTTATTTTAAGGGGTTTTATTAGGGAAATTCCTGCTCTTTAAGATATCTGTACGGTTGTCAAAAGCAGTCACTTTTGCAGATGTTGGGGCTTTTCTTACACTAATCTCCGAGGAAAGCCTGAGCCTCAGAGATCACTTAGCAATTTTTAGATTTAAGGAGATGAGAAGAAAAAGCCAGGGAGCTGGTCCTTCTTAGGGTCAAGTCTTATTTGAATTCAGATATCTCTTCGTCTAACACGCAACGGTGTCGTTAAGATGACGGCTAATTAATGCAAGATGACTTTGAGATTGCATTGAAAAAAAGGAGAAAAAAAAATAAAAAGGACAAAGAAAAAGTGTAACCTAAAGAAAGCCAAGCCTGGCCCCTCCCTGAGGAGAAGCAATGCCACAAAAACTCTGCTTCCACTGGGTCACCAGTATCAAACCATCAACAAAGCTAAGAGCCAGCAAAAACTCATCTTTCCTTACCCAGATCAAGACTGGCCTGGGTGTAAAATGTTTTTTTGATATGCCTCAGCTCTCAGCTATTTCTTCCTGGTCAGGCTGCTATCTGCCCATCAATCACAGTAATGCCACCCTTCATTTTTGTCTCTCAGTGTAAAGGAATTAGATAACCATACTTATTTAAGATCTCTATTAGTTCTGTATTTGTAATTTGCCAAGTCCTTAACACCTTTTTAAGCTTGAAGAGCACTAAGCCAGATCTGTTCTTCTCTAATCACATCAGCTTATTTCTGATTTCCAGAAATTACAAGGAACACAGGCAGGGGAAAGGCCAGGGTCTGGTGTAAACACACAAAGCCAGCTCTGTTCCTCTCATCACCACCAAACCCTCCCTCCTTGCAGGAGGTACCTGCCTCCAGTGGGAGCCACCCCGGGGAAGAGAAGGCAGCACCCTGCCCTTCTGATCAAAAGCCATATCCAATGCACTTGATACTCGAGGCACTTGGGAATATCTGCTCCCAACCCAATCCCTGCAAGCAGATGAGCTACTCAGACTGTCAGATAGCTCACTAACCCCAGCCTCAGCCTCCTCCTCCTCTTCTTTTTTTTTTTTTTTTTTTTCCCTTTTTAAAGCAACACAGATTAGAGGAAGCGTGTTTCCATGTGGTATCCATTTGCAAATTAGCCACAGTTCTCTAACATTAGTGTTATTAGGCATTTAACTCCTGCCTCTTCCTCTTTTCTTCTTATCCTACCCAATCCAGTTGTTCAAAACAGAACAATAATACACACATACACACAGTAATTGTATATAGGTACACATAACATTCAAAACCAACCCTAAACTATGCCCAAATGTATATTTCTCCCTGTCTCACAAGTCCTTTAATATCTGATTAATGTCTATTTTACTCCTTCCCCCCGGAGTATTTAGCATTTGCCTGTATAAATCTGCATATATTTTGCAGATCCAGTGGAAGAAGTGGGAAAAGCTCCGTTGGTTTAACTGAGGAGGCTCACTCAGAGGAGCCAGGCCAGATGATGGGAGGAGCTCCACAGGCAGTGAAGTGCCCATGTCTGGGGCACAACGAAAGAAGTAATTAAATTAATTAATTAATTGATTATCATTTATGAGCACATGAATTTTATTCTGTGACATTAACATAAGTATTTTTTTCTTTTTCATTTGGAGCAGTGCAGGATTGGCACTTCCTAGCGTGGCTGCAGCTGTGGTATCATTTGGAAGCAGTGATTTCCCAGGACAAACCTGCTACAGCCTGGTGGAATCTGGGTAGAGAGTGATACCCGTCTACATGACCCAATGGTTTCATGGGGAGGCAAAGAGCACTCAGGTGGGTGTGCTGACATGTGAAACAACACACATTTGTGAGTCTGCAGGGCATAGTTGATTGTAAGGATTTGAATTTTCTTGGGAGTTTGCTGCTTTCAGCATAGATTGTAAAAAAGGTCTTTGAGCTATTGGTGCTTTCATCCTCCCTTAAATATTTGTTCCCTTTGATATTCCTGGTCAAATCCTCTTCTGTCCCAGTTTGGAAAGGTCTGATCCAGTGCTCCTGGATCAGAAGAGAGAGAAAGGCTTCTCAGGACCACCCTGGCACTCACATCTCCAGATGTTCTGCTCAGCTACTCTGTCAGTTTGTGTTATTGAGAAATGAGTGGCCACATCAAAAACTTCTTGCTCAGTTTGTTCAGACTGTGAGAAAACTCAGCTCAATGTCCTGGGGAGTACTTACAGACAGAAAATTGCAGAAATTTGATGTAAAAAAGCAGATCAGGTGTGAATCCATGCTTGGGATGGGAGAGTGAAAATAAGCTGACTCTCTGCTAACATGACTGGTAATAATTACCAGTCATCCAGTGACAAGCTAGTGTTTAGTTTGAACTCCTCACATAACAAAAAATTCTTGGTTGATCTGAGTTTTTTTTACTCTTACATCATTGTGATAAGCATAGTTTTAAAAGCTTGCCAAAATGGGGGACTTTGGAGTAAGCAGCACTGGGAATTGGGATGCTGCCATGATAAACACTTAGTGATCACACCACACCATCTCTATTGCTGCTGCTGGATCTGACCTCACTGCAGCTACAGGGTGGTTTCACATTCCCTTTGTTTTATGAATGCAGACAATGCTGAACTTCCTGCCTTTCCCACAGAAACCTGGTGATCAACACAGGATTGTTTGTTTTTTTCAATCAGGGGTAAACAGATATTCAAAACTGATTGTATGTGAAAGAAGGAAAAATCCTAGGAGCTGTTGATGAAAGAGTTCAGCTTTTGGAATAAAGCTCTCATCAGTCTTAATTACCTCTGATGTTTTCTGTAGGAAGATCTTCATAACACTTCCATGTTCTTCAAACTTTCTCATTTGCCACTGAAGACGAGAGCTGAATAAAAATAAGATGAAATTATGTAATCTATAGCTTCCTTAGAGGAGAAATAGCACTTTGGAGGAGACGTGAGGACAGTCTTATCATATAAGAGAAGGTTTGGAAGACTGAGATGATCTCAGCTCTGGATAGAGTACAACTGGTGAAGAAAAACTTTGGTCCTAGAAAGATGGTGTGTTTGCATGTAAAACCATTCTCCACATTAACTGGTGCTCCACCTGGTCAATGCAATGTCACACATTGCTAGATCTAATCCTACAGCAATAAATTAGAAAGAATATCTCCAAAATTTCATTGCCAGCAAACCCTAACCTATGGTCTCCACTGAGGTTACTCACTTCATCAATAAAGTTTGAGGTGAAATAAGTTACTTTGGGTATCTATCCTCTTATGGGTGGCTTCAGGGACACTTCCCACTCCCACATCACCCTCATGCCTGGATAAGGTTGGATTATTGATAGTGCAGAGGTCACTGGGGAACTGCAGATGGCTGCAAACCTTCCCATTGTTTTCAGTCAGGTTCTTCATAGCAAGTGCAGGATTACTTTAGCCATTACAGAGTTTATATACCTCCTCACTTGTTTCTTGGCCATACTTGGCATACTCAAGGTAGATAAACTCATTTTTACACAAATGCAAACCAGGATCTCCTTGTATCCATCTGACTCCCAGGCAGGAGGCTTCAAGAATAAATAAAGGTGTTCAACCAGTGTTGGCAGGCATTAATTCCATACAAAGAAACTTCATTGCTGCCCTTTCCCACTTGTTTGTGCTACACTCCAGAGAGAGAAATTCTGATTGTTTTCCATGACAAATTATGTCTGGCTGTGGTTATTCCACAGGCATCTCTTTCCAAGGGCATCACAAACCCTTCACTGACCTGCATGGTCAGGCTCCAGAACACTGACCATCAGTAGAAGAAAACTCTATCAGTTCACGGGTCCTTTTCTTCCAGGACTGAAATCCTGGGGGAAAAAAATCTGCTTCTGTGTCCCCACAGCCCTTCTGCTGAAAGTCTGAAATCAGCTTTTTAATACAGGGCAAGGACTGGTCTGAGAATTACCCTCAAAACTCCCAAACAACTTGACCACCTATAACTTAAAATCTTTAGACTTTTAATAAGATAATAAAAACAAACAGGGAAAACAAACCACCGGAGGTGAGAGAGGTGGAGGGTGGTGGAGGGTGATTTTACCTGTCACTGCACCAAGCTGGGTGTTGATGAAGTTAAAGTCATACAGAAACACCTGATAGATGTACAGAGATAAAATGAGAGAGGAGAGAACACAATGCTGTCAGTTCATCTCTGAGCCAGGATAAATATTAACATTATCAGACTACTGTGAAAAAGCCCAGAGAGGGATTACAACCAGAGGTTCCTTAGAAGAAGAACGGGTGAAAAAAGAAAAGAGAGAGATAAATGGACGCCTTTCTGAATGCTCTGAAGGCAGCGAGTATCACTTTCTCTCAACACATTGTCAAGCTCTTTCACAGAGCAAACAGGTCTTTCATTTCACTGCCTCTTCTCCCTACTCAAGGGCCATGGGTAGATCCTGGAAAGAAAGAGGATTTTGGAAACTTGTCAAGTGGCGGGAGGGGTTTTCAATTGGTGTTTGAAAAAGGACTCGGTGAAACCCGATCTCGTGTTATCACAAGCACCACTTTCCCTTCCATCATCCCCCGAACCCCCACGCTCCGGTTTGCTTTCCCCCAAGAGCTGGCATCAAAGGGAAGTTCAGGAGAAGTATGTGGGGTGACAGCTTCAGGTGTTGGCAAGATTCTGTAAAGGAGTGAACGAGGTGTCAGGGGCTGAGGGCACAGATGATGCACCCCAGCAGCCCCAAAAGCCTTTAGCAGGTGCAGGGGCAGGTCTTTGCCCAAGGATTGCAGTGTCCTGACCCAGGAGAACCTCAGCTGGAAATCCATGCTCCAGCCTAAACAGCTCCCAAACTCTAGCCCTGCCTCTAGAGCTGTGCTTTCATCATTTCTGCAGTGAAATTAAATTTCTTTGCCTCGCTGCAGTTCTCCACCATGGCTGGGCTGGGAACCGAGAAATCAAATGGCTACAGGTTAAAAATTAACCCTCTTCCATAACCATGGGTTACTGTTAACCTAGATCATGTCATGATGGGGAAGAAAAATAGGTGTGAGTAGGACAGGTTTGTTTTTTATTGCTCTCACACTGCAGGATAACTCCACAGTTACACAACCAAAAGTACAGAATTTCATCAAAAGAATTTGTTTCATCAAAGAACCAAACAGAGACCAGTTGAACATCCAGGAGGTTTATTAGTATTTGAACCAGCTACCAACAGAGAACAGAAGAGTCTCTGTATAAGAAACAGTTTCAGTGACAGGGTTTTCTTATCTCTGGAAGAGAAATTATTGATGAGGAAGTGATAAAAAATAGACTGAAAAAATCAAATAGAAAATAGCTGTTCACCATTTCTCCTTCTAGAAGAGCTGAAAGGCAGCAGCTGAAGCTTGCAGACCAGCTGGAAAAGGAAAAATAATTTTTCACACAAAGCCTGTTTAGTCTGTAGAGCTTTTCACCACTGGATGTTGTGAATGATCAAAGGCAAGCAGAGAAATTAATCAAAGAAATAAATTAATTTTGTTTCTATTGGAAAGTCCCTCAGCCACACATCTGGGGCTTGGGAGGCTGTTCTGGTGAGGGACCACTGTGAGTTTGTGGTGTGACATTCCCTCATCAGTGTTCAGTGCTGGTCACAGCTGGAGACAAGATGCCGAGAGGGATCAGCCCTTGAATAGAGATTGGCTGCATTTATTGGCCTTTGAAATGGCCAGTGGAAATGTCACTGTCATTTAGCACAGCACTAACAGATAACATATTCCTGTCCACCATCCTGCCAGAGTCCAGATTCCTCAGCAGTTATTTTGGGTGATGCTAAAACTACCAGGTCCAAGTTTTCAGCTCAGTGGTGAAGTTAGGGATGGCCATCCAGAGCCCAGCTCCCAGGCCCTCAGATCCACCATGGGAAATGCAGTCCCCACTGATAAATGAAGATCTGGGCTTCCCACAGCTGCTGTGCTCACACTGATTGTTAATCTGAGCAAAGACCCAGGGCTGATTTTCATAAGTGCTGAGTACAGACAGCCCTGACTTAAGCCAAAAGGAGCTGTGAGCCTTCAGCATCCAAGGCAACGAGGATGAAGCGTCAAAATCTCCTCTGCTCAGAAACTCTGTGGTACTACAGAGTCAGCTCCCAGAGACCTGCTGCCTGCCTGTGACTGGGTTGGGCACGGAGCAGGTGCTGGGGATGGGGTGGGGATGCTCCAGGGACTGGCAGAACTGTGCCATGTTCCTCTGAAAGTGGTGGCAATGCCAAGCTAATCAATCCTATTCCAGCCAGCATCTTGGGAAAGAGGCTGCTTAGCAAAGGAGGGCTTGTGGGGCAGTGGGGACTTGCTGTGGGACCTCTCAGCCTCACATCTAGGGAGGGTTCTAGTCAGGGTAACATGATGGGAGTGTTCCCCATGAGAAAGAAGGAAAGAAAATATCCCCCTTGCAGTTTGTTTAGCCCTGGACTCTACAGCATTAACCCCACAACACAGGTTTTTCTCCCTTACCTCCAAGCCTCCCTCACACTCCTCCCAGCAAGGAGGGCTGATGGGTGTTTTGTAAAAATCCCCTCCTTCTGTATTTACTTCCTAACCCAAATGCCAGGAGACGGTCGACAGCTGGCTTAAATCTCTTCAGCTCAGGAGATCAGTCCCGAGTCCCCCCAACCCCCCCGCTGCCTTTTCTAATAAAAATTAATTTATTATGATCCAGAGAGTTGAAATTAATCTGCCTCCGGAGAGGCTGTGTCTGGCGAGGCCCAGTGAGGAGGAGGCAGAGGGCTCCGGAGGGCACATTAACAGTATTGTTGTGCTTAATGTTGTGTAGCAGCAACATCTGCTAATTTAATGCACGAGCAGCCAGCTGCCTCCGACAGCTCCTAACAAGGAGCGGGCAGTGGGGAGAGGGGAGGCAAGGGGAGCTTAGCAGGAGGGTGAAGGTATGAGGGGCTGGGCTGATCTCCAAGCCCCCCTCTCCAGATCCTGTGTACTGGCAGCATTAGCTGATGACATCCTTGGGGACCACCCCAGCGTGTTTCTGCAGGGGTCCAGGTGACATCCAAGCTCTGCAAAGGCAGTAGTGAGGGGTCATTGGTGGCTTGAAAGCCCAGTTTCACCCTTCATTTGTTGGGACAAACAGAGCAAGGAGGGAAACAAGTTCTCTGCTTAATCCAGAACGTGCCCAGAGCAAATGGAGTGAAGGATGGACATCAAGCCAAAACAACATGGAACAGTGTAAGGAAAATCACACCTGTACCCAGCTTGGTGTTATTCCCAAGTGGTTCATCCGAGCACTGAGTTCTTGTGAGCCACTTTTGCAAAAGTTCTTCTTCTTCTGCCAAATGGATGAAGCTTAAAAAGGAAAAAAATAATCCCAACCCTCAGACGACAGGAAAGGATTCCCATTTCTGGGATCATAATCAATGTAAAGCTGTTCAGTAGTGTCATGGAGGCGATGTCGTCATATGGGATTCGTGTGGCTGGCGGGTCTCTGAGCTGGGCACAGTGCATCTGCTTTAAATAAATAGATATGGAAATTGCCTGGGTGCTCATGGACCCTGCTCAGCACAGGCAAGGACCTCAGAGGCTCACACTGGTCTCAGACCCGTAGATGGCTCAGAGGTTCGGGCAGGACCCAGGACTGAAGCAAGGGCCCCAAGCTGCAAATGTCAATATGCTGGCCCTGAAATAAGCAGGGGGGAGTTTTTCACCCATTATGGCAGTGGGAGAAAGCTGCAAATTTCAGTTTTAGATCTTGCTGGGGATGGAAGAAAAGGCAGAGGGGAGGTTTTGAATGCTCCTGTACAGAGTTGCTCTAAGAGTGAGTCCGTGTTCCTTCCCTAATCACACCCGGTGTTACCTGTGTCCATTCCACATCTCCAACATCAAGGAAAGGCCCAAGGCCTGACTGCATCCCTCCCATCACCAGAGAACCCAGCACACACAGGGGAGTATTGGTCACTGGGGAAGAAGCCAAGGGTGGACAGCAACTCTGACTTCCACTGGGAAACAAAGGAATCCAAAGGGGTTTGAAAACCAGGAGTGAACAAGTGATGGCATGTTCTCTCATACACAGTGTAGTCACAGCAGAAACCTGGACAGGCCCCTCAAAAGAGGAGGTGATAATTCACAGCTGCTTTCTGTATTGTGGAAGAAGAATTAGGATTCATGTCCAGTACCTGACATAGGAATCAGTGGTAGCTCCATGGGAAGATTAGCTGTGACACCCCAAACATTCAGGCTGCTCATACCTTTTTGGTGAACCCCATAGGAATATGAGGTTCTTGGTCCTAAACTTCTGGGACACCCCCATGTCCCTTGGGCAGAACAAATTCAGAGCCATGACAGATCCTGCCTTCAGGCAAACCAAGGGCAACACAAACAGAATGGGAAGAGATACTGCATTGGGATAAAAGAATGTGGTAAACCTCTTAGGGAAGGGAATGAAATGATTTTTTTCTCAAATAACCAACATAAGGATTTGAAAATTAACATCTCTTAGTATTAATTTAATTAAAGCAGCATGCTGCCGTTACTTATAAAGCTAGAAGAATCAGTCTGTTTAATGGGTTCTCAGCTAATCAAAAATTAATTAAGCGTTTAGTGGGGATTCCAAATCCCTGAATTGGATTTAAAGAAGCCTGTTTCCATGTCTTTTTCAAGTGTTGCTTGTTTTACTATAACAGGAGACGTGTTTGATTGTGCAGACCTCCCATTATCCCTGGCTTGCAGGTGATCAGCCTTGAAATTCATTCTTGTTAGTTGATAGCTGCTCCATTCCCGAAATGACTGTGACAGAGCATCACTAAGTCTTTGCCAGCCCTGAAAGAGGGCTCAGAGTTTTCCTTTGAGCATCTCCTCACTAGTTCACAGGTGATAAAGAGCAAAGAGCAAAGCAGGGCTGAGAATGGGGAAATCTCCCCTTTATTTCTGAGGTTTCTCGGTTATGCTGGGGGAGTGGCAGTGCATTAAATGGGCTCTCTCCTTCCACAGGTCTGCTTGCAGGTGTCCTACTGCCTTTGTCCTCAGTAAATATTACCTTTTTCACCCTTCTCCCCTCTCTCAACCCCTCTCAGCGCTCTGCAAGGCAACATCCAGCTCTGAGTGATGGAGGCCATTCGCTGCAGGCAGCAGCATCCACAGCCCAGTCCTGAGCTGGATGAACACAACTCCCAGCAGAAACCTGTTTAACTCCCAGCAGAAACCTGTTTAACTCCCAGCAGAAACCTGTTTAACTCCCAGCAGAAACGTGTTTAACTCCCAGCAGAAACGTGTTTCAGGAATTCCCTTTACCCACACCCATTTCTCCTGCCCCTTTCCTCACCACCGTGCTGCGCATTCTGTCTCCATGCAGAAAACCACCCCAGGGAGCAGATTCAGCTGGAAAACACCCTGTCTGCTGAAAGGCAAAAAATCAAAATAAGACATATTTTAACAGCTAACAGCTCTCCAATCCCTTTGGCAGTGAGAACAGCGAGGTGGGCAGCCAGGCCCGGGGAGGGAAGGTGGTGCACAGGGAGATGTGGTGCTGCTGGAGCTGCCTGCCTGCAATCACTGCTCATCAAAGTGCAATGGAAACCTCAGCCCGAGCCTGCAGCTGGAGACAGCTCGATTTGCCTTTCATCTCCGGAGGTCCCTTTTTTTAGCTATTCTGCATGCTGACAATGTAAATAATACCAATAATATTTTTTTTAAAAGAAAAAATAAAAAAATAGCATCAAGTGTCAGGCAGGATGCAAAATTTTTCTGCCTCTTTTTTTGGATGGGGGGTAAGGGGTGGAAACTTAGTAATGCTCTACCTGAACCCCTTAAAGCACAACATCTTTGAAGTAGCAAACTGGCAAATACACTCAATCAATTATAAATGAAATAATCTTCTTAAAATATTAGAGATTTGGGTGCTAAGCAATACTGGAAGATTATGGAGAGAAAATCAGTTTTAGAGCTTCCTAAAGTGACAGAAAGAGAATAATCGGAAGAAATGGTGAGAAGTTTAAAACGATTATGTAGATTTGTGTCAGTGAAAATGTCCCAGCAATCCTTAGCCGATCTCTCGTACGCTGGAAATAGATTACGTTCAATCCTTTCTTAAAGGGGTAGGTTTCTTTCAAGTGTGGGGGTGGTTTAATTTCTATTTTTTTTTATTTTTTTTTTTACTTTTCTAAGCACCTTTGTGTTATTTTTAACCTTCAAATGAGGCTGGACCCAAGGGCATGTCCGTGTTTCTTTGCAGTACTGGAGGTGTACGCACTGGAGCAGGAGTTGGGGTGCACTGGTGGGTATGGGGGGCCCTGTCCTCACCTTCCAGCTTTACACCCCACATGGAGCAGCCACCAACTGGAAAGAGACATCAAGCCTCAGACATCCACAAAAGCAGGGCACTGAGTCCTCACTCTGCTTGAACCAGGCAGATACAGAGTTGTCATCAAAGCCAATTGGCTTTTTCCCATTGGAAAACCATCCTTCCAGGGAAAAAAGTGTGTCTTGGGAAGGCTGGGGTACCCAAGTTGTTGAGCAAAGTTCAGTTCCTGTGGCACAAGCAGCTCCAAAAGGAGAGAGGGGCAGCCTGGGAAGGGAACAGAGACACACAAGGGGCAGTTTGACCCGGGTTTTGGTACAAACAGGCCATGGAGAGTCTGCACTGCATTTTCCTTTGTTGCTTTTGGGATTAAGATCCCACCTGATCCTCGTCTGGCTCTGCGTTTCACATTTACAACCTCAGTACAGATTGTTGGGGTAAGTCAGAGCCTACCCTTCACACAGACATACACTTTTTACACAACCTCCAGATACATCCCCAGTAGAAAGGACCACACGACCTGGAAAACAGCTTTTCCACACAATCACCCCCTTTGGTTTCATGAGATTGCTTGAGTTTGAGGTACAAACCATGGGGACTTCGTGTCCTCAGGTGAGGTGCTGGCACGTGTCTGTGGGGAGGAGGCTCCCAGAGCCAGGAGAGGAGGGCAGGAGCCCATTAATCCCCCAGGATTTCAGTGCTGGTGTTTGCAGTCAGAAGAAATAGAATCATTCAGAAGGAGAAACTAAAATAGGAGAAAAAGGCACGTCAACATCAGGGCTTCTTTTAAAGATGGTGCAATTAAACCGAGAGGTTGGTGAGAGCTGTTGTTAATTGATAGCAAAGGAGAAGAAGCTGTCTCCAGGGAGAGGCAGATAATGCAGGTAATCTTCAGAGAGGATTTGCCTAAAGAGGTTTGGGAATGGAAATTCCTGGAGTCAAGTCAGGGTGGAAGAGGAAGATGAAATCTGGTTTGTCAACAGCCATCAAGGAGATACGTGAACCCACCAAAAATCAGCCAGGCTGTCTAAGATAACACTGCTGCCTTTGCTTAGGAACCACAAATCAGTTCATCTTCTGAGTCATAGGTGTTTTCAGTATAGAAAAAAAGCTTTTTTTTTAATTTCCAAAATTGATAATTTCAATAGCAAAAAAAATAGTCTTTTGGATAATGTGGATTATTTTCCCCCCTAAAACAAGAAAAAATCACCCCCTCCATCATTTGCTTATTGGTTTTCCTACCTTTTTTGCTCTTGCTTCTTCTATTCCTGAGGGCCAAAATGAAAAAAGAAAACAAAAATAGGCAGAAAAGGATTTCCAAATGAAAACCTTTCTTAGAGATTCTTGCGAAATCTCTAAGAAATGTCAAAATGCAAAACTTCCCTTTAAAACGCTTCAAAAAAATGAAATAGAGTACTAAACATGGAATTTCTTAAAGGTCCTATTTTTCAGTATCTCTGAGTACTGGAAGTGTTTTTCTTTGGGTTTGGAGGAATTTGGGGGTTATTCCAAGTTGTAGCCACTCTCTGTGCTGCTCACCCCCTGTATGGCCGTGGGTGCTTTGGCCTCATCATCTACAGCAGCTTTCCCAGAACACCTCCATCTAATCCCAGCCCTCCCTGGGGATTCAGACAGAACTGCAGCCCTTACCTGTCGCTGATGGAGGGTAGGCAAAGTGAGCTAATGTTTGTAAAGCTCTCAGCAGATGACAGTGCTGTTGTGTGGTGCTACACCCATATTAAAGCTGGATGCAGCTTGATAGTCAGGCATGGAATCAACTTTTGAATAATGGATATTAAAAACGTCAACTCTGACACCCAGCCATAATGCCTGCCGCGCGCTGAGTGCCTGTATATTGTTTCACACACTTAATATACAGTGGAGGCACTGTAATTACTCCCTGCTAATCCCCACACTTCCTAATCTGCCCGTCCGCAGGAAACCTGGCTGCCTCTTCCCACCTCAGCGCAAAGATTTCAGAGCACAAGCTGCACCTAGCTGTCACTGCACTAAGACACCTCTCTCTCTCTTTTTATTCCCCCCAAAATATTGTGAGTTGCCAAGCAAAGATTTGCTAATTGCACTTATCCAGATCCCCCGACCTGCTCTGGCAGGCTGCACTCGTTAGCAGCAGTCACTTAGCATCAGTGAACAAGTTGTTTAGCCAGGAAAGGCAAAGGCCCTCAAAGAAATCGTGTCAGGAATTATGCACAAGAGAAATACGTTTATTTGTGGCATAAACTGTGGGAAATGTGGGCACAGAGGGCTTGGCCTCACTTGGAATTAACCATCTGAACACAAGGTCTAAACAAATCTAGGCAAGCTCTCTTTGTTTGGAGTTCCTTGGACTTTGAGCCAGCTTGTGTTGCCAGTCTTTTCTGCCAGGTTAGGGAGGTTCACCCTTTTTCTGCCAGACCCCTCCACCAACACACACGAGGGATAGGTGTGGTTGAGACTGGGACACTGAGTAGCTGGGAAGTGATCATGAATATCTGCAGACTGGGAAAGAGGAACCTTTTCACAAACAGAAGTACCTTGAACCAGTCTTTCCAGTTGGAGCAGAAGGGCCTGAAACAATCAAACCAAGCTTCATGTGCAGCTTGATAGGATAACAATAATTTAGATGGGTATGGACTTGTCCAGCCTCCAGTCCAGCCTCCTGCTGCAAACAGAGACCACTCTGAGGTTAGATAAGCATTGTATCAGGCTGCTCAGAGCCGTGCCCAGCTGAATTTTGAGTGTCTCCAAGGATGGAGAACCCTCAGCCACTCTGGACCCTTCTAAAGGGTTAACAACAGACTGCACAGCATGGGTGATGGGTGGTGGTGAGCAGGAATGGGGTGGGAAGGGGAGAAAGCCCAAAATATTGATATTCATCTGCTTCTGTGCAGCTCACCTGACACACCCCACATGCACACTGCTGCAGGAAAGCAGTTGTGCACATCCCATCCCTCTGGAAAAGCCCCAGTCTGTCCTCCAAGTACATCTCAGTGCCTGCAGGCAGCAGCACAGGCTGCAGAGGGACTGCTATTAGGGAATATAGCTTTAATTATTAGATCCATGCCTACTTTTCTCACAGGAGAAGGAAATTACCTGCATTTGAGCTGAGCAGAAAAAGCCTCTTTTCTGCTCCTATTGCACTTTTCGTCTCCCCCTCCACCCAGGCGTTTTGTGCTGTGCCAGAACCCCTGTATGGGAAAATCCTGGCTGGTGGCTGGAACTGGGGCACCTCAACACCCCTGAAAATGAGTCAGAAGAAGAAGAACTTCACAGGGTGATGACTGGATATTACCCCTCAAGCTCCATCTCTGACAATTCCCCACTCTGTGAAACCTTTAGGCCTTAAATGAGTTGAGATATGCCACCATAGATCAGGCAGAGCCACACTGCTGATGACCTGAGGGCTCAGAAATAAAAGAAAGGCTCCTAGAGGTAATTTTGTCACAGTCACCTTAGGCATAAACCCTCTCTGCTTTAGAAAATCAGCCTCTGTGTGTCATACACACTATAGAGCTGCTCCTGCATCTCAAAGCAGGTCTTTACTTACACATCACAGAGGTAAACTGAGGCATGCATCAGCAGAGAGAGAAATGTAAGTTGGACCTGTCTACTTTCCTTTTCAGTGGAATTGCTTGGATTTCTGTGTTACATCACTTGGAGATAACTCAAATATAGACCTGGGCCCCAAAATGCTGCATGGTGGCACATAGCAGAAAGCCAAGTGCCTTTCATTCCCCATCCATACTGATAGAGCAGGGGTTGGAGAATGGAAAATCTTTCTGTTTACAGGAAAGCCACAGTTAAAAAACCAAAATTACAGGGCTGCACAAAACGTGCTCCTCATTCAGGTGCTCTTCTCTCCATGTTCATCCTCTTTGGAGTCGCTTATGGGTTTAGCCCAGAGCTGCACACTACCAGGCCCTGATGCACAGCATCTGAGGATCCAATTTGGTTTATTTTAAGCATGGAGAGTGTTGGGGAAGCAAAAAGCTAACAGTTGCAGCGCCGTGGCTCCCCGCACTGCAGCCACAGCAGGGCGGGTGCCAAGCCCCCATGCACAGCCCGGCGCGGCAGCCCCTGAGCCCTGCACGCAGCCTGAGACAGGCAGCACGCCAGCCTGAGACGGCTCTGAGCCCAGAACTCGATTATTGCTTAACTTTCCTGCCAAGCCTCCAGCTCCCTCCGTGCTAAATCATTCCCCATCGATCCGTTCCCATTATAAAGCTCCTGTCTCCCCCACGAGCATGCGACTCCATATGACTCGACTTCCAGCACAATTGAGCTCGGACCCTAAAAATCAATACTGCAGCAACCCAAGGATCAGAGGCCAATGAGGTCTTTAACAAACGTGTCTGGTGCTCTTGACTTGAGTAGGCTTCAGCCTACTTTGAGGTCCTTTCTGATCCATCATGGGTTTGTTCGAGTTGTCATAAAGCAAATTTGCAGTCATTGATCCAGGCAGAATGAAGTTGTGAATATCAGATGGGGGATGGAGGGGGGAGAATAACCCTAGAGAAAGAGTTTTAATAGCTTATAGGCAACACATGTCTGAGCCAGAGAAAAGCAAATTAGGAAAATGCAAACAAAATAAGCTTTTTGTATTTTGTTTTTTGTTTGGGGTTTTTTTTTTTCAGCCTTTCTTCCCTCTGGAGAGGGAAGCTGCTCTGGGTCTTAAGAAAAACAAAAGGAAGCAATAAATATTATTAACTATAATACAGGGCAGGGCTTTCTGTAATAGATGAGAGCTATGGATAGTTATACTTGGGATATTAACTGTAGACCACGTTATATAACAATAACTTATAAATATATAGAAAATAACAGGCCAGATTCTTCTTTTCCATGAAACCCTGTGGCTCCTCTGAAGCCAATTCAGCTCCTGCCAGCAGACAGGACCCAGGGAAACTCATTTCAAAGCAAAATAACTGAAGAGGGAGGAAAGTGGCTTTCCATAAAGTGCGATTCTGATGACAAATGACCCAACCACCTGCAAAATGTATTAACGAGGCTTCTCTATGCAACAAATTGCACAAAAGCCAATTGAATTTAATATAAGGGTCATTCATCTCCCTGGCTTTTTGTTACTTTTAATTCAGCTCCAAATCTTTTCAAAACTCATTAAATGAAACATAATCAAAATTCACATTTCTGTACCTTTTCCTTTATTTCCAAATCAGAACCCTACATCCCAACACCCCCAGCTTTGCTCAGCTCTGCTTTCAGAGCTGCCACCCATCCTCTGCAAGGATAAAACTATTGGAACTTCTGAAGATCACGGAGAAATGGGGGATCCAGGCTGGAATTCTTGTGCAGGAAATTTCCACTTCACATTACCTAAAACATTGGTGCGTTCAGAGCAAATATGAGATTTAATGACAGTTCTGGAAAAGGAGAAGTAGCTGGCAAATGAGGGACCTTCCAATGCTCTTCTCCCACAGGCCCTGGGAAGAGGAGCAGACCCTACCATCTCCCCACAGTCTTCCCCTGACACTTTCAGCTGGCAGGCCCCAGTTGTAACCCCACTGAGCTGTGATGGTTTGCTCCCTGCTGTGCCAAGTCGCTGGACTCGTGGCATCCATCACTCCCAAAATGGTGATGCAGCAGCTGAGCTTCAACAGGAGACACCCTGGGTCACCTGTCCTCTCACTGTCTGTAGTTCTCCCTTCCTCCTCATCCCTCTGAACACATCAGGGGTTAGGCAGCCTCTTCCAGACTGGGCAAAGGCAGGGCCAGGTGAGCAGCTTCCATCCATCCATGCATCCATGCATCCATGCATCCATGCATCCATCTGTCCATCCATCCATCCATCCACCTGTCCATCCATCCTCCATCCATCCATCCATCCACCTGTCCATCCGTCCATCCATCCATCATCCATCCATCCTCCATCCATTCATCCATCCATCCATCCATCATCATCCACCTGTCCATCCGTNATCCGTCCATCCATCCATCATCCATCCATCCTCCATCCATTCATCCATCCATCCATCCATCATCATCCACCTGTCCATCCGTCCATCCATCCATCCATCCATCATCCATCCATCCATCATCCATCCATCCATCATCCATCCATCCATCCATCCATCCCACATCCATCCATCCTCCATCCATCCACCCATCCTCCATCCATCCCCCATCCATCCATCCATCCATCCACCTATCCATCATCCATCCATCCATCATCCATCCATCCATCATCCATCATCCATCCATCCATCATCCATCCATCATCCATCCATCCATCCCACATCCATCCATCCTCCATCCATCCATCCATCCACCTATCCATCCATCCATCCATCCATCCACCCATCCTCCATCCATCCACCCATCCTCCATCCACCTATCCATCCATCCATCCATCCATCCATCATCCATCCATCCATCATCCATCCATCCATCCATCCATCCATCCATCCATCATCCATCCATCCATCCATCCCCCATCCATCCATCATCCTGGTGGGAGCCTCTGAGTACTGAGGAAATTCAGCTGGGTCCTGTGAAGTGGAGGAGGTGTTGGGAAAGGAACCTAGCCAGCATCTCAGAGAATTTTTGGGGCTCCCCAAAAACTTCAACACTGGAGTCACCCTGGGTTGCACCATCAGTAATTCAATTCCCCAGGCCTGTATCTACAGCAGCATGGGGATATTGTGTCTGTGCAAACCAGTTGTGTTCATCAGCCTCCCAGCTCCCTGCTCCATCCCAGATGAGATTTGAACCCATTTGGTACCACAGAGTGCCATGAGCTTGCTCCATCTTCTTGCCTGATCTCTGAGTAGCAGCTTCTGACTGCTCACAGCTTTCCCTGTCATTCAAGATTTGTCCCTTAAGTCCCAGTGAAACTACCCTTGGGTTCACTCATCACTGGTTAGGACCAGAAATCCCAGTCCAAGAAAGATTTTCAACTTTTCTCCTGTCACTCACTGTGGCTGAGGTGACAGGAGTGTCCCTTTTACAGGAAAACCGATGATTTCATTTTCCCTGACAGTCCAAACTGTAATGAAAACAAAAAGTGCTGCAATTTCTCATGCTGCTCCTCCCTGCTGAGTAAAAGTGGCCCAAGGTGGATGAAATTAAGTTTCCTTTTCACTTTTGTTTATATTTTTCACCAAAGAGTTTTGTGTTTATGTATATTTTTAACCAACACCTGTCCTGTCACAGTCTGTCCTGTCACTCCTGTGTTAATAAGACTGAAACAGTTTCCCCTTCTGGCCAGTTCTTTTCTAAAAGCTTTTGCACTTCTCATATCAACATTATCTGTTGAAAACAGGCTCAGAGAGAAATTTCCAGCTGGGTGTATTTGCATCTTTGCACACTTGGCCATTTCCAGGCATGTCAATAGGGCAACGCAGCAATTTCAGCACCTGTGTGGAGTGGAGCCGCAGTACCTACACTGTCTCTATCTCTGTTTTACATTGCAGTGATGGAGGAGCAAACAAAACATCCATTCCTGATGAACAGAGAGAATCAAAGATTGCTTTCACTGCCTTTGATCCATTTGGCTGAGAACATCCCTCCCTCGAATTCATTCCCTTTTAGAGCCATCTTTCTTCAATTGAAATTACTCCTTAATTCCTCCTTTTTCGATCACACCTGCCTACTTGCTTTTCTTCATATCCATCAGCCCTTGTGCTCACCATAAACAGTCTGCCTGAACGTTTGCTCAAATTGCTGCTGCTTCCAAGTGATGCAGCCTCCACCTTGCACTCTCTGCTCCATCTCCATCTATTGCTTCACCCCGCTGCCTGTCTGAGAGCGGCTGCACACACTCCGCCAAAGCGTTATCTCATTATTTCAATTCTATCTGCTAAAGCGTTTGGAGAGACAGTGTATTAAAGACACGATATAAAAATAAATTGAATCGAGAGGAAATCTATATACCTAAAGTTGTAAAAAGGAATAGTCTCCAGTGATGACTCTATTTCCAGCAGCGGCATTGCAACAAGCCGGAGCCCATCTCCCAGCTGAATTTTAAATAGGTCTGCTCAAAATGAGCAGAGCTGCCAGGCTCACAGGGCTGGGGCTGTGTCCTGGGGAGCAGAGCCTCAGGGAGGCCCGGGAGAGGGGTGCACGGAGCAGGGGATTGGTGCTGCAGCCCAACCTGCTCCCTCCCTGGGCTCCTCCAGACCAACAGCACAACTTGGCCAGCTCAGCTGGGAATTGCAAAGAGGAACAGAATGCCTTTCCCTCAGCTGCTCCCTTGGGCGTCATTCCCCCATTCTGCATTCCCCCCATCACCAAGGCAGCAAGCCCTGGCAGCTGGCTCTGTGCTGGTACAGGGAGCTGACACTGCCCAGATGTCAGAAACCCCCATAAACCTCTCTCCCACTCCCCCCTGCAGCTGGACAGGGGAGAGAAAATATAACAGAGGGTTCATGAGCTGAGATAAGGACCAGGAGATCATTCAGTAGGTACCCTCATGGGCAAAACAGGCTTAAATTGGAGATATCAACTGAATTTATTGCTAACATGATCAGATCATGAGAAGTAAAAGAAAACCTTGAAAACACCTTCTCCTCCACCAGTCCCTCTTTCCCAGCTCCACCTCCTACCCCAGCGGTGCAGGGGGACACAGAGTGGGGGTTATGGTCACTTCATCACCTGTGGTTTCTCCTGCTGCTCAGGGAGAGGAGTCATTCTCCTGCTGCACCGTGAGGTCCCTCCAACAGGAGACAGTTTCCCATGAACTATTCCAACACGAGACCATCTCACAAGCAACAGTTCTCCATAACCTTCTCCAGCGTGAGTCCATCCCCCTCAAATTGCTGCAGCATGGGCCACTCTTCAATCAAGGACAGGCTGCTCCAAGGTGGGCTTCTCTCTTCATGGGTCTCCCACGGGCTCACAGCCTCCTCTCAGACATCCCCCTGCTCCCACCTGGGTCTCCTCCACAGGCTGCAGGGGCACAGCTGCTTCACCATGGTCTGCAGAGGAATCCCAGCTCTGGTGCCTGGAGCACCTCCTCCTGCTCATTCTCCACGGACTTTGGTCTCTGCAGAGTTGTTCACCTCACACATTCCCACTCCACTCTTCTCTGGCCGCAATTACAACTGCACAACAACTTGTTTTTTTCTTTCTTCTCAAATCTGTTATCACAGAGGCGTTGCCACCACTTCTAATTGGCCCAGCCTTGGCCAGCAGCACGTCCATCTTCTGGAGCCACCAGGGATTGGTTCTGCTGGACATGGAGGAATCTTCGGGCAGCTTCTGACAGAATCCACCCCTGTAGCCCCCCTGCTACCAAAGCTTGGCACAGCCAGTACAGCTGTCAGGGAAACACAGCCCAGCCTTCCTCCCTTTGCAGTCTGCCTCAGCAAAGGGGTCAGGAACAGTTCTTACACGTGGAAAAGCAAGACAGTGGTGGTTTTGGATCCCACTAAAACAAAAACTAAAATGGGGTTGCCTCTCTGCTCAGTGACTGTGAGTCAAGAACTTGTGTGGACAAGAGGTCCAACAGGGACCAGGTGCAGGTTTCTGGGCCACGCTGGCAACCCAGAGCCAAAAGAGGCTGATTTATGTCTAAAAACAAATATTCCCAGCTGGAAGACATATTCCTTCAGCATTGCATAGTGACCACCAGCACCCACACAGGGCTGTTGCAAAGGAGGAGGGACCTGTAGCAACCACAGGATGCTTTCTGCACCTCATGCTCTCTACAGCCCTGAGGAGCAGTAATTTGACTAGTGTTTAATAATAATTTAATGAGGTGTCCCCAGCATAATTTTTTCTCTCTGTTTTCCCAGGAAGTGAACCATGGTGCCAAAAATGTTTTATTCGACTCTTTCAGAGAGCAACCTGCATCCCAGTATTTAATGAGTCAATTTAGTGGCTTTGCTCAGGTGCTGAAATTCAGACCATTCAATTCCTCAAGACTCCTGCATTTTAATAGAAATTAAATCTTTGAAAGGGCAGGAAGGGGAACCAATGGAGTATGCTATAAGGTGGCAAAACATCTCCCCCCAAAAAAGCAACCTTTGCGAGTCTTGATCACAGCTGCAGAAAAAAACCCAAAACAACAGAAACAAACAAAACAAAACCAATCAAAAAATAGCAATAAACCCCCAAATGTCTGGAGGAACTTCTCCATTTCTTCCTCTCTTTCCAGCTCATTATTTCTTTATAAGGCTCATTACTAGCAGGTCTGAGACTTGGGCACTGACCCACAAAGGCTGGAGGGAGGAAAGCTTTCCAACACTGTCAGACCCAGTTGGACTGATGGAAGAGAGATGCAGAGAGACAAGTGAGATGACAACCAGAGGGCTGAGTTTCCTGGGGCCCTCAGCTGGAAGTGGCAGGATCAGGCTTCACCAGCACCTGCTCAGTTCTGCGCAGCTCCAGCATTTCAGCTCCACTGGGAACAACGATTTTACAGTATACCAGATCCTGAATCCAAAAGAGGTTTACTGAAATCCTAGGGGGAAAACTTTAAATGAACAATGTCCAACAAACAATTTTGTCATTTCTATGACCATTCACCCGCTCAGGAGGGGGTTCTGCCCTAGCTGAAGCCTCCTTTTATCAGGACTGCTGTGCTCTGCTCCCTTTCCCATACTACAGTTCTGTCTATTCCTGTTGCCTTCCTTGTGCCTCCTTGAGAACTGAAGGAATTGGTCTGGTTGAAAATTAAAAGAGCTGGAGAGGGTGAAAAGGCAGGAAGAGAGAGAAAAACTAAGCATTTTTCCTGAGCAAAACACACTTCCTCTGGGAAACACCACCATGTTAAACCATCTTGCTTGTTGTTTGGGTTCCTCCTGAGCAGGCAAACCCAGGGATGGAGCTCAAGCCCTTGCTTTGATACAGTACTGACACAGAGGCTGAATGGCTCTGCAGGTGCCCCCGCAGGACCACTTCTCTACCCTGACATGGGATGCTAGGATTTTTGGTTCTTTTGGGGACAGAAACCTTCTTTGGGTTTTGAAACCTTCCAGAGAGCCTGTGATGGTAGTCTATTTGCATTCTTATTCCTGTGAGAGCTGGAAAGGTTATTTTCCTCATTTTTACTGTCCTTTTTACTAATCTCCAAGATTTTCTGCTGGAGCCTCTACTTCTTTCCCCATTTTCTCTCTAGGCCCATTCCCCTATTTCCTTGGCTGGATTTTCTCTTTGCAGTACATCCCTACCAGCTCATTTCAACCTGTGGTTTTGATTCTCCCTGCAGTGGAGGCTGTATCTGCTTTTTTGCATTCAGTAGCACACCCCAGTCCTTCTTGCATCTGAATTTTGGTTTTGCTAGCAAGTGAGGGGCAGCACTTAACTGAGTTTACGGCTGAATAAACCTTTCTGCTGCAAACTCTTGGGAGAGAACATTATCTCCTAGTGGTGTGGTGTTTCAGAGAAGGGCCTGCAACAGGTTGGTGGAAAAACACGGTAATAAATGACATGTCTGATGGTCATACCAGGCAAGTGAGGACACCTGACATAATCAGGGATAATAGAGTCACACCAGGCTTTCAGGAGTGTGGGGCTCAGGGAGAGACACAGAGCAACAAGCCAGTGCCAGACTCATTCCTTGCTGCCAGGAGTGAAACAACTTCATTCCAGCCACTGAGAAGTGTTTTCCAGGAGTCTCGGGTATATTCACCAGGGAGAAAATTACCTGTCAAAAGAATGACAAAGCCACAGTGTGCTTTGCTACTGGAATCCATTTGTTCTCCTGGGTGATGGGGAAGAGCTCGGGCTGCATCATCTTCCTCTTCTCAGTCTTTTGCTGCTGAAAGGATGGATGCAGGGGAAAGTATTAAAGAGTAATGTCCACATTTATATCATGGTGAGATGTACTATTGAAACAAATATCCTTTCTATTGCCATACCTAAGGTTAAACCCGTGTGTTTGCAAGCCTGAACCTGCAAGTAACATTAACTTTGTAAGGGCTGATGTGGCCCTCGGTGTGGCTGTGGCAGGGAAAATGTGTCACACACACAAACCAAAACACGAGCAGACATCACTTGTGCTAGGAAAAATCAGGGCAAATCACACCCATTTACACCATGGAGCAGCTCTGTAGATGTCCCTGTCCAAGTGTCTGTGGGCAGCTGGGATGGTTTCACAGGGTGGGCCTCCTACTCACAGAAGCTAAGGTGGAAGGCACTTCAAGAGGTCACTTGCTTCTGTGTTTCTGAGCAGGGGTCTAATGCTTCTTACAGCTAACTGGGGATGTTCAGAAAGACAGCAGGACCAGAGCACTTCTCATCAGTGCCAAACAAAGTAAAATATCCACAAGCTGTGGCTTGGGGGTTCAGGTTGGAGAGCAGGAAACCATTACATACCATGCAGGTGGTGCAGGACTCGGACAGGACACCAGAGGTGGGGGGGTCTCCATCCTTGGAGGTGTTCAAGCCCTGCCACAGCCACAACCAACCTGATTCTACAGGGGAAAATAAACAATGTGAAAATTATAGCCAAGGCAAAACTCTTGAGAGCAGACAGTAAAAGAGAAAGGAAAATGCTATTGTCATTCTTCCACATGAGAAGAGTGACAAAGGGAGACCTCCATGCCCACCCTTCTGTGTCCTGCCTAGATTTGCCAGCAAGGTCACAGTAATAAGCAACCAGCTGATTGAAATGCCATATTTCAGCCAACCAGGAGAATAAGAGGACTTTCTATCAGGATTCTCCACAACAGAGCACTCATGGTGATAAATGAACTGGGGAAGAAGACAAATGAATATAACCTACTGCTGAGCATGGATTCATCAGCACAGAGAAAGCTTCTGACAGAGACAGAGGGAAGCAAAAGACACTGCACAGGGAGATTTGGGAGGAGCAGGGACGCAGGAAGGTTGAAATGAGCTCCTGAGAAGCACATGGGTGGGAAGGAGAGACCTCTGCTATGTGCAGAGGTGACCAGAAGGTTATGGGGACAAAGGAGGAGTCTGCTGATCTGTGGTGGCTCAGAACTGGTGTTGGGCAGAGGAAACTGCACCTCTTACACAATGGGTTCTTAATGGGTTTCTAATCTTAACTCCCTGATGTGTGCACATGGATCAGACCAGCCAAGTCAGGGTAGTCCTTGAGCAGGTATAAATTATGAAAAACACCAGCAAATTCCCTGCATGATCCTGCTGTTCTCCAAGGCAGCCTCTGGGATGACAGGACTTCCACCCATGGATACGCCCTTCCTGCTTCCCATGAACCACAGACAGAGTCACAGTCTGTGGCTCCTTCACATGGCATAAAGCACTTTTTAACCTGGAAGACAAAGACACAGTGACATCCATTGCTGGCAGCTGAAACCAACAAGGTTCAAAGCAGTCAGAGCTTGCAAATCACTGGCAGTCAAGGTAATTAGCCATTGGAATGGATTGCTAGGAGTTGGAAGGAGCCCTCTATCGCTTACCTTCTTCATTACTGAATTACAGCCAGGAAACTGGCAGCAGAGGGTTTCTATAAGACATAACTAAGCATGGCCAAAAAATGCTGCAATAGATTCAGGAAGGAAAGAGAAACATTTTTGTGGGGTGACCCTAGAAAATTGCAGCAGGCCTTGCTGGCTCCTTAAATGTAATGCTGGTGACTCCCATTATGCCCTTCTGCAGTGTCCAGTCACCAAATAGAGCTAGCAAGGAGTTGGGCTCAACAGAACAGTGTGAGAAGCCATTGAAGCTGCCTCTGTTTCCAGAATTAAACTTTTGACAGGTGCCTGTCTTTTCAAAAAAATTTAAATTCACATCATTGCAGATCTTAGGGTGATTCCCCCCTCCCCCCCCCCGCATCCTTACAATGCAAAAATGAGACTTTGTTTAAATCCATGGAGTTAATTTTCTATAATAATTGTTAACAGTTGGAGTTTTTCTTTCTTCAAGCTCAAGGGAGAATCACGGACAGATTTATTAATGGTGTCCCCTGTGTGATTGATGGGCTGTCGAACAGGGAAACTTCACACCTGAAAAAACTTGAAACAAGAACACTTATACCAAAAATAACAATGTCTGTGCCTGGTAGCTCTGCAGGTCTCTCTGTAGTGACTTGTGGCTGAGCCTTCTGCCATGGCTTAACCCCAGCTGGCAACTCAGCCCCACACCACCACTCACCCATTCCCCACATGGGGTGGGAGAGAGAGTTGGAAGGGTAAAAGTGAAAAAACTCCTGGGTTGAGATAAACACAGTTTAATAGATGATGTGAAAGCCCCATGTGTGAGCAAAGCCAGGAATTAATTCACCACTTCCCATGGACAGCCATCTCCAGGAAAGCTGGGTTCCACCACATACAACGCTTCAGAAAAGGCAAAGACAACGCCACCTCCCCAAACTTCATCCCCTTCATCCTTCTTCCCCCAGCTCTATATGCTGGGTATGATGATGTAGGGTCTGAAATGTCCTTCTGGTCAGCTGGGGTCAACTTGCCCAGCTTCTGGCATCACAGATATAGTGATGGATTTTGGGAAAGAAGGGAGATTATCTCTCCAAAAGAGGGAGCAAGCAAAGAATAGATTCCCTCTCTCTTCCCTAAAATGTTTCCTGCAACACAAGTCTCTATCAGAGCAAACAGGACTCACACATATGATTTCCATACATGCACACAGTGATGTATGGGCAGATGTGAGGTCTTGAGAACATCCCTTTCCCCATCTTTGATAACAGGCAACACCCAATATCAGCCACCTGGAGATTTCCCAGTAAAACAGATTACACACCTCTGCTCAAGAAACCACCAGCAGCTCTGAGATTAGGCTGGGCAAGTAAAAGTATGAAAGCTCTTGTCTTAGTTGCCTGGCTCAAGCCTTTCCCACTGATCACAATTTCTACTCCAATGGCAGAAATAATCTGTTTTAATAATCTTAATAATCTTTCTCTAGTATCCTTTGTCCATATGGCTGGTAATCTGGCTGCTTAGGAATGAATTATAAAAAAATCCTCAAATAGGGATCTGAGGGCTTAGCTCAGAGAATCAAAGAAATTAGAGGCAGAGGAGCCCTAGCTGGCCACTTAGTCTTCCTTACCCTCCAGGCTGCCTTCCCACAGGATTCTACCAGCTGGAGTGACAGTACTGGATCAGACCCAAGGGTGGAAATCACATCCTCTTCCAGGATCTTCCCAGGCCTCCAATCACTGCAGCCACTTCTGTCCCACTTACCAAGACCACATGTTCTTCAGGACAGTGACTGTCCCTCACAGTGACTTCACACAAATCCCAGCGTGCAGGGACCATGATCAGGGCAGACCCTTCCCATGCTGTGCCAACACTGACAACAAAGTTAAAAATCCTTCTGCAGGAGGATTTTTTGTCCTCTTTCAGGGATGGCCAGGGTCTCAGACAGGATCCCACAAATGTTTCTTCCCATTTTGTCTTTAGCATAGGATGTGGGAGAGGAGGGAGCTGGTCCAGCTGCCTTATGGTGCACAGCCAGTGGCTTCACTGGTGTGACCCTGCTCTGATCAGAGGATCTGGCCCAGGTACTTGGTGCTGCTGGAAGGAGGAAGCTCCTACCTCACCTATTTTTACTTGTGAAGATTCATCCTGACCAAACCAGAGCCACCCTGGCAATACTGACACACAGAGAGTGGTATCAGTGTGCAAAGAAGACCTTGGGCAGAAAGCAGGGCCTGCTGGTGGTCTGCAATGGGCTTTTAATTTATTTAACCATTGGTAAACAGATGTAATCAGCACAACCTTCCCCATCTCCTTTGGCACCACATCAGAGCCACAGCCAAGCTCCGCTGGGGACCGGCCGTCACGTTGGGATGAGGCTGCGAAGCCTGGAGGTTATGAGACCACTGCTGTGAGTTTTGCCCAAATCTTTACATGCCCAGTTGGTCTCAGCAAGACACCATTAACTTACAGAGGAAGAAGAAAGGAGCCCCATCTGGAGCTTAGAAAGCACAAATCTGCCATTCTCTCCTCACAGGCTGGGGCCGTCTGAACAGAAGGTAAAGGTTGCAGGGAGATGCTTTCATAGGGAACAATGCATGGGAAACACAGAGACAATACACTTTGCTCTTTCCACGCCCCCAGCTACTTCTCTTGGGGAGCAGGTACCTAAAACCAAGAGCAAGCAAAACTTCAAGCTAGGAACATCAATCCTGCCTTCAACAATTCTTCCCTTGCTCTTCTTTGAGCTAGTAAATATTTGCAGCGTTGTACCAGCGCAGCATTATCGAGTCCTGTGATTGAAGAAAATACAAATCTACCCCTGCTCTGATTTTATATTGCAGCAGCCAAACCCATAAAACAGACCCTGGCCACAGTCACTGCAGGTAGTGAATTACATCAGCTTGCTCTTAGGGGAGCTCCAGGCTCAGGACTTTAAAGGATTTTAAAGAAGTAGACTGTCAGAAATGCTGAAATCTGAGTGTTTTCTTTCCCTTACAGAAGCTGTCCAAACTGACAGTAGTGTTGTTTGTCTGCTCTGCTCTGAATAAATCAGTAAATGAAGTTACTTATTTTCCCCTTTTTATATTTGCATAGGCAATCTCTGTTTTCTGTACTTATTTTTGAAGCATGCAAATTTTTCAGTCACTTCGGAAAACAAGTCGGGTGTTACAAGTCCTTTTTCTCCCTTTCAGCATTTCCAAGGGATGATTGTCCAAGATGTGTAAGAGCTGCTTTGATTCCGAAAGGCAGAGAAAAATTCTCTGTCCAGAAGATGCCCTGATTTCCTCCCTTGCTCTAAATATGGGAGACACAGCCACTCCTTAGGGCTGGCTTAAGGAGTTTCTGCCCCTCCATCCCCTCCACACTGATCAGCCAATTGATCTGGGATTAAAACTGTCCTCAAAAAAAAAACCAAAAAACAAACAACAAAAATCCCAAACCCAAAAATTTAAAAAAAAAATTAAAAAATAAAATCCAAAGGAGAAGAGCATTTTTAAGCTTCATTGTTTTGGTCACTGAGATAACATCAGTGGCTCAGCACTGATAGGGCAGGAAAAGACAGCAGAGCAGAGTGGGAGAAAGGTGAGTGCTTGTCATGGTGCTGGAGGACAGATTTTGTTAAACAATGATGTAACTGATGTAATTAGGAAACTAATTATTTCCTCCAAATATTCAATTTTGGGTAGCCAGGAGTTACCATGCTCTGGCTCACATATCCCATCCCAACCAGGAACCAGCACCAGTGACTTTAGCAGGAGGTGCTGTAACACAGTTTGGTGGCAGACAGACCATGACTACACAGAAATATCTTCACACCTGGAGATCAGTTTAATCCTGAAGCAATCAGGATTTTTTTTCTTTAAAAGAATCAGTTTCATCCCTGAAGCAGGAGGTTTTATGTCCCTTACAAATCATTGACTGTCATTGAGGCTAACCATAAAAATGCCCAGATATCAGCACCACAGACATATGAAGCTCTTCCTTTTAATATCACATTGCAAGGAGGGAAAAAACTTTGCCTCTTATTCTTATTTTTTTTCCTACTTTTTACACCTCCTTCATTGTAATTACAGTTAAAGTCACCCAGTTAAAATCTCACCCAGTGGTTTCCAGACAGGTATTGGTGTTCAAACTTCACAGCTTGGGCAAACAACCTGAGGTGAGAGATAGCCATTAGCTTGCCCTGAGCTAGCAAGCACATCAACAGGATAACACACTGTACAGTGGGCTGTGCTGCTTCTCTCTGCTGTAAATAAACCTCAGGAAGCCCAGTCTAGCAGTAAATAAAAACTGGACTGCTGTGTGCTGTGATTCACCAGAAGAACAAAGGAGCTCACCAGTAATGCAAAAAAAAAATACAGAAAATCCAGTTGCACATCCAGAAGGGACTAGAGACCAAAGGGAAAGAGATAATCAGATGGAAGAAACATCTGAAAGCAAATGGTTTTTAATTATCATCATTTCAAGGGAGAACAGAATGACTCCACATGGTCCCTCATGGTTGTAGAGAAAGACCCAGGTCAGGGCAGAGGGCAAACCCAGGGTCAGTTTCTTATTGAAAGCGAAAATTGTTCTTATTGTGCTTAACACCAGCTTTAGGAATATTAAAGAACAATTTGGTTTTTGTCAGTTAATACACTGTGGCCTGTGGTTAATGTGGCACTAAAATAGATTTTTTTTTTAAAGGCTATTAATCTAGCAAGATTTTTAAAAGCTCAGCAAATATAATGTGACTCTAAAATACTCCACCTAGAAATTAGCACCAGCCTCTTTCAGCAGTGCAGACAATAATGGTTCTGATGGACAGGTCATGGTCACCAACCACAGAGAGCTTGAAAAGACTGGAGGCAGCTCAGCACCAGTATCTCGTTTATTTATAGGCACTCTAAGTTTTTTCACTTTTACACCATTGGAAGATGACCAAGGGATCTTTGAGAGCCTCCAACTCTGAACTTTGCTTAGGTCTAGGCTCATCATCCTGTCATTTCTCTGACAGTGGCAGATGGTCTTGTCAAAGGGGTTATATCCAGGTCCAGGACACTCATTTCCCTACTAAATACAGTCCTGTCACATGCTGTTAAAAAGCACCATTAAAAGAGTGTGTGTCATTAAAAGAGTGTGAGGTCATGAAGAAACTCATGCAGTTCTGGTCCAAGATTCCTGGACATGAAATGCATTGGTTTAGTCTCCAGCAGAAGAACACACAGCTTTGCTTCCATGAGGAAAAAAACCCAAAAAAACAACCTACAACACAGTATAACAGTGAAGGAAATATCTCTAAAACAGAGCCAGATTGCCAAAAAGAGTGCATTAACGGAGATTTTGGCTTGAAATTTTACCAGCCTGTCAGTTCTCAGGAGAGAGGCACCATCAGAAGCTGATCTTAACTGGAGAATCCTCCTGGGATTTTTGTGCAGCCCAACATCAATTCAGTTTGTAAAACCATGAAAAGTATGTTTTTACAAACTGATCAGGGAACCATGAAGGGCTGCAGAGAATCTCACTGGTGCCTGATGTGCTGGAGACTCGTGTCCTGTGGTGGGAAAGGTGCCCATCCCTCCGCCCCTGCCGTGCAAATTCCCACCTCCTCCCATAAAGGAAGGGAGAGAATGTAGCTGCTAGAGGGATTGATGGGAAAAGGGATTTATCTGCATAGATTTAATTAGGAGATTTTATCCAGTGGCACATTCCTTGCTTCTCCCTGACCCTGTGGAGGCACCTCACACTCCCAAGATGAGAAGGTTCCCCAGGGTGTTTGAAAGCCCCTGAAAAAGACTTGCAAAATGATGTCCATTTTATGATATGGAGTGAGAAATAGAAAAGCCTGGAGGGTTCAGCTCCAGCCCCTCTCCCCACTTATATGGTGTTCATGCTACACTATTTTCTCTCTTAATTTCAATTCTCTTCTCTTTCCAGTAGCACCCAAACCCTCTCTATAAACTCCCCTGGCCTCATCCCTAGCTGGGGGAACACACCAAAATTACATGGTTTGTGTTACTGGGATCACTCATCCCCTTCTCCTTCCCATCTGGCTTTACTGCCAGACTTTTATTGCCACTGCTTTTTGCTGGGTACACACAGAATCCTTATGGCACATCCGAGTGGCCTTAGAAATAAAGGAATGAGACCTTTCAGCCAGCAAAAACCTGTAAATAAACAGTTTGGGCTGGCAATCAATGGGCAATCTCTCTAAGCCCTGGGATTGTTCAGTTAGATTAAGCCTTTCTAATGAATTCCTCATTGAGCCACTGAACAGAAATGAAGCCTTGTTAGCTCATTATCTTTCTAATTAACCCATTCTAAACCTGCTCCTTCCTCACCAGGAGGTAGCTGTGCTGTTTGGGTTTCACACTGAGGTTTATCAATGACCCCCTGAGAGCCTTTTGTATCAGTAACTGAGATTTATTTGAAATGACTGGGGAAGGCAGCTTCCAGTTTATTCCCTGTGCCAGATGAAGGTCCGAATACTGTGTTATCCTCGGGCTACAATTTCCCAAGGACAAGCCATGTGTTGTGAGCATCTCCAAGCCCTTTTCTGCAGTGATGAATGCTGCCCCCCGCCCGCCCTTGTTTGCATGCAGACCGCCGGGCTCCTGAGGCTGATGGAGGGGCTGCCCTCCCTCATGGGGGCAGGAACAGGAGCATTTCAGAGCTGGCACTGGCTGCTCTTGGCTGCTTTCTTGTCTACAGGCAGGGTCCAAACGCAGCAAGGCGTGCAGTAGATGGAGAGCCCTCTTCCCAAAGGATGACTCCAGCAAAGCCCTTTGTCTGGGCTGCTCTGAAGGGGACAGGCCACCAGTAACACCCAGTAGAGATCAGCCAGAAGGATGGAGGGATCGGCCTGATGGGTTCAAGCCTGGTGTCCCCATAGCCCATGTGACAGCAATCTCTGCCTCTTGTCCTCTCTGGGGAAGGCCCCAGCATGCAGCAGCTTCTGGGATCCTGTTCTCAGCTATCTTCACGTGGAGCCTATCCTTACACTCAGACATGGACTCACATCCTGCTGCTCATGATGCTGTCTGTTTAGGGCTCTGTCACCTTCTGTCACCTCTCTCCCTAAGCAGTGGGTGGGACTTCCTCCCCTTTCCCACTCAGCAGCCCCTCTCCCTCTTGGGCTCTCCCTTGGCCTTGTTCCCAGCGGGTTCAGGACCTGCCTGACAACATTTCCAGGTGGGTACCTCAGCTGAGAGCACACTTTTCCACCCCAGAACACCCAAGGCAGCTCACATCCACCATCAGCATCCTCGGGGGAGTGAGAGAGGCAGAAGGATTCCAACCCTCTCTCAATCCCTTTCTGTATCTCCTGAGCACACACACAGCACCAGGATCTCATGTCCAGGCACATCCCACTGCATTCAACCCAGCTTGGGATGGACAGCCCAAGCCATGAGGCTCCCTGAGCATCACCATTCTGCAGCTCAGGGACCAGCATTGCCATCCCTTCCTCCAGCACCACCTCTTTTTCCACCCTTGCCTAGACCATGTGCCAAGCAGCCCTGGCAGAGCAGCCTCAAGCACTGAAGTATGAATTTCAGTCCCAGGTCCAAGCACAGCACAGTTTGAAGTGCCCAATGCAGGTTTTCTCAGTAGAACAATACCAGCCTACAAACCGCCCTTAGGGCAGCTTTGGAAACCTTTTTGAAGAAAATGAAAAATTAAATTCTCTGTTTTTCCACTCATTTTGTTATTTTCAGTTCTTTTTTCTCCCCTTACCTTACTCCTCCCACCCCTACACAGCTCAGGGGGAGCCACAGCTCCAGCCCAGCCTGCAAGATTCAGAATGAGCAACATTTTAATAACCTGACCAGCCAGGGATCTCTAAGTCTCTCCTAGGAAAGGAGGCAGGAAGGATATAAACAAAAATATGCTTTGCCTAATTGTTTCTTACTTCGTCACGAGCAATTGAAAACGGCTCCTAGGGCAATATCCATTACATTTTGTAACAAAGGGCTCTAAATGAAGGAAGCCCAGGCGGAACAGCAGAGTCAGAGCTAGAGACAAGCCTGGCATATAAATCTGTGCCAATCTGCCCCCACCTCCACCCCAAATGCTCCCACAAGCCCCTAGAAACTGGCACAGCAAGAAAGGAATTCCAGCACGTGCCACACTGGGATCTCTGTCCCAGCAGCTGGGGGAACCCCCTCCTCCCAAGGAGGGCAGCACCCATCTGCCCATTCAGCCACCACACTCAGCATCCACATCCCACAGCTTCCCTAAGGGATATTCCCAGGAATCCCATCCACCCACTGCCCCCTGGGGCAGGAGCTGGTGTTTTGGCAGGGACACAGCCCAAGAGGTGAATGCTAAGCTGAGATAAGCACCTTTCTGGCTATTTTTTTTTTTTTTTAAGGGTAATTTAGACTGCACGGTGTACCAGATCACTGCCTGGGTCTCTGAAATTGTTTTGATCTGTACTTAGTGCAGAATTCACTTTGTATATATTAGTCCATCCTGCCACCAGCATCTCCCCAGAGAGCAATGAAATGAGACTCTATTTACTGTTCTGTCATATTCTCTGATATATATTGTGTAGAGTATCAGCTGAACTTTAAGGAATCTAACAAGACAGGTACTTTTAAAAAATTTTGAAACAGTAAAAACTGCAGCTATGAGCTCTTCTGCTGAACGGCTTTGTGGAGTTACAGGGAGAAGAAAGCACAGGAGTGTGAAGTGGCCAGACAGAGAGCATCAATCAAGTTTTCTATCCAAGATAATTCATTTTTTCAAGAATTTTCTGAGTTTTAGGCTGATCATTCTTTTTTTAAAATTTTTTTTATCTCCTACTGCAAGTAGTCCAACTTTATGTTTTGAGGACAATATCCCTGCACTCCTGGCTGGTGGATTGGTTCCTGCATGCAGCAGTCTTTACATTTCAGAGGCTGCTTCTGGAGGCAGCTTCCCAATTCCAGACACAGGCAGGCTATTGCAAAGCAAAGTGATTTTCATGCTTTTGTGTGCTCTGTCCGTCATGGGAACTCAGAGGGTTTTTTTCTTGGAAGGACTCTGCTGTGACTAAAAATTTCTGCTATGAGCTCTTATGATTTGAGTCCTTGGCTCTGATTTCTTCAAACCTCGGCTCCTGTGAGACAGACAATTCAGCTTGCTTGGGATCTACCCCTTTCTTATCCCTTTCCCCTTCCTCTTCCCATTTCCCTTCCCTTTTCTCTTTGTTTTACCTGTGGTTGTCAAAAAGCCTTGCAAACATGACAAGCACACAAGACAGAGCCTCAAAGTTGGGTGACAAGGCAAAAGAGACGTTACTACACATTATTTTCATAATCACAAGATTCATTTTGACAACTCCATGTCACCAGCAGCAGCTCTTTCACCAGAAGTTAGTATTACAAGGGGATACAGGTGTTAAAGTATAAAACTGCTCTTTGTGCACGGAAAAAACCATCAAAACCTCTTAGATCTGCCTTAATATTTTCACTCCCAAACATTTAAAGTCCCATCAATGTCATGAGAGGGATTTCACAAGGTTCTTTCATTCTTTAAATGTGGGCTTAGGAGAACAAGATGATCCTGAACCTCCAGAACCAGGAAGAGCTTAGTTCCCCTTGGGCTCCTCTAAGCTGCCTTTCTACCACCCCTGAGGGTGCTCTAGGGTGGATGGAAACATCATTAAGTCACTTTTTTTTTTCTTTTTTTTTTTTTTTTTACCTCTATATAATTTTTGGAGAAGTGTTGGTTCACCCTCTTGGGAAGGAAACCACGCAGGCCAGCATGGCTCCACATGGAACAGCGCTGATGTGTGTCATTGTCTCTGTGCAAGGAATGAGGCAAAATTAACATAAAGCAGCACCACAGCCAAATGCTGAGACAGTGCAAAGAAATCAGCACCGTGCTCACTCTTAAAGCACTTCCCTCCCTTCTCCTCTTCCCCTGCTCCCTCCTCCTGAAGGTTCCCCCATCCAGCCCCTCCAGACACGTCCAGAGGGATCTTTAAAACTCTATAAAAAACATAAGAAGCTGTTTTCGACTATTAAGAGAGACTGTTGATAACACAGTCCCAATAAAAAAAAGTCTATATATGTGCTTTCTACAGCTTCCCTTGGAAAATAATTCATTTCTCCCTGCATTATATTTCATGGCAACCTAGAGACTCAATATGTTCTGGATTACTGCATCCATTTCTGTTTCTGCTCTAATGGCCCACCAGAGTATGAACCTTCCAACCAGAGTCCCCTAAATCTGGTGACTGGGGAGCGAGTTGTACTTTCTTGTTTTCCACTTGATAACTAGCCCCTTCCAGCATTGCTTTTATGGCAGTAATCTTCCTAGGCTGGTAGCAGATTGCTTGTCCTGGCTTCTTTTTTCTTTGCTTGCCTTTTTTTTTTTTCTTTTTCCTTGTCCTGCAGCCACTAGAGCCAGTGGTCACTGTGGACTATAAATCATGTTGTTTTTTATGTCAAACTGGAGTTCCCCAGGTCTGTTTAGTCCTTTTTTTTTTCCTTCCCATCCAAATACCACTGCAGTCTGGCAATTGCTTGTGTCAGTGAACTGCCCCTTCCATTTAGGGAAAGGGATCTGAGACTGCCAATGCCTATCAATAAGCTAAAGATAACTTGGGTTTAATTTTATGGCTCCATATTATGAATGGTGGGGCAAACAGAGGAGGCTAAGCAAACACCTCTTTCCCCTTACTGCTTCAGAAGGTGAAGGATATTAGAAAAAGCATGAAAGGTGTGGAGGAAATAAATTAAATCAAGCCTTGGCTGTCCACAGGCACAGCCTTGCTCAGTGCCATGCCCCATGAGCGAGTCCTGGCTGTGTCCAGGTGTTGGACTCCAGCCTCCATCCTGCCCCATTTGTATCTGGGATCCAGGCATAGACACAATTCACATTTGATTCTTTTTCTTCATTGCTCTGAAAAGCTTCAGTGTTGTGGGGAGGAGTAAATGAGAGTTCAAGAAGCCCTGGTGAAAAGTAGGGGCTAAACCCTTATTTCTCCCTTCAAGCTCAACTATGAATCTATATGGTACATTTAAAATTCATAGGTAACATACTTTGTCCCCAAATATGGGATAAAATTATATATAAACTTTTCAGAAAATTAACTCAGAAGCCTGCACCTTAGCATTTTTTCTCAAAGGCATTTCTAGGAGAACGAGAACTATTTTTTCTACAGCTCTTTGTAGCCCACAGATGTCACAAGCCTTTGACAGTCACCACACACACACACACACACACACACACACTCTGCATTTTCTCACTCTTCTGATCCAGCAATAATTCACAGCTGCATCAGTTTTTCTTAGTTTTAAGGTCACTTCTCCAGTCTCATAATCCTGGTGCTTTTCCTGCTCAGGACACTTGCTATGGAAATGTTTCTCTGCCTTGCTGCCATTTAATTGTGCCTGTGAGAGAGCAGCAGAGAATCAGCTGAACTCCTCATAGCCTTGCTCATCTGTGCACAGATTTGCCTTCGGGTCCTGCCGAGTTAAAGGTGTGAAAAAGGCCTTTGTGCAGCCTTTCCCAAAGCCAATTCCTAAGGTTAGACTGATCTTAGAATCCATACCATGTTTACAACTTCCATTTTCTAGAACAGGTTGGGTTCATTGGCATTAAAAACTCTCTATAGTGCATCAGTCTTAATCCAATTTTAAAAGGCAAGGCCAGCAACTGTGTTAAAGGGATTAAATCTTATTAAATATAGTGTATTTGAGTAAGCCCTAAGGGAAGGACTCCAGTTGCTCCTGTTTGCATGGATGGAGGCAGCCGTACCAAGTTACATCCCAGGGACCTGGCAGTGAGCTCGAGCTATACATTACATCATATTACAGGAAAGCAATTTGTAAAGCACAGAGGTAATTGGAAAGCTGTGTCCTCGCCAGGCTGTGTAAACATTGAGAACCAAAACCTTCCTCTCCTGTAAATCCACATGGGAGGAAGGAGGCAGGTGAGAAGCTGAAGTGCCACGGCAGAGAAGCTGCTGCCCAGGTCCCACAGCAGACTGTGAGCAGATGCAGAAACATTAGACTGTTCAAGGCCACAGAGAGGGATAGACCTACATCCTCCAAACTTTGGACATAGGCAATTAACAACCTAAAAACAGCATTATCCAAAGAAAATGGATTCTAAATGCCTTGACTTCCCTCCTGCCTCCCCACAAGGGATTGACTTTAATGCCAAGGAAAGTAAGGCAGGCAGCATCCCCCACACAACCCACCAGCAAGCAGACCAGGGAGACAGAGCCTAAGCCAACCACAAGTCTCAGTGGCTCCTTCCAATCCATTTTGCAGTTCCTGCAAGGTCACAAACCTCATGTTCAGGAGGTGCTGAGCTGGCCCCCTTGGCCCCATAAGCTGCCCCATCCACCTTCAGGTGTCTGTAAGGACCCAGGCAGGGACCATCCTGCACAGAGGCTGTTCTCTCTTCACAGTGAAGAAGAAGTTACAGACCAGACTGGCATTATTTTGGTATGTCCAAGTCTGATGGGAAACAAACTATGTTGATTTAAAGACAACCTAACATTGCCTAAGAAAAATTGACTTGGCAAGCTTGAATGTGGGAAAGCTCCTCTTATCCACCCCACATGGTATAAGCAGCACATGTGAACAATACTTAGTACCTTCTAAAACAATGGTGAATTTCAGCCCCACTAACAAATCCCTGCTTATTCATTCCTAAAGGGAGCAACAGAAGATACACGGATTTGTAAATATTTTAACCCAGCTAACAACTGCTGCCAGGGAGTTTCCAAAATCAAGGTCTTGGAGAATGACCTTAATTCTGATCCAAAAAAAGATAGCAGATTAAAGAGCAACTCGTCATCAGCTATTCCCTGTAATTAGTTTAATATTATCAGCTTTCCATGATAATGAAAGCTAGCATCAGGGCTACCCAGAGAAAAACTTCCAGTGGATAATAAATACTGACAGATTTCAACCAGATGGCTGTACCAGACTGCAACTTTGCAAGTGATTTTGAAGCTCAAATATTAGTGCTTATTACTTAGGATCAGCCAATAGCCAAGAGAGATCTGCAAATGGTTCCAGCCCCAGGCCAGGAAGGGCAGCTAAGAGCAGCTAAAACATATGGGTAAAGACTTTGATTAAGGGGTAAAAGATCATTTTTGAAAAGTATTTTCAGTGAGCATTCAAAGCCTTGCAAATACAACACTCTCCTCTTTGGTCTGGCCCTTCTCCTATGTGGTTGTGCTCTTAACTGAGCACCCCAGTCCACTGCCAAAGCCAGGAGGGGTGAGACAAAGCCCAGCAGCATCAGGGCTGGCATCAGGGGGCACCAAGATGTCACTCCTAAACACCTCTACCAGAGAGCTTGGTGTTGCCTTCAGTCCTGGGAAGGACACAAGGAAAGAGGGGACAGAGGAGGGGACATCTCTGAGAGCCTCTTAAGGCAGAGGTGCAGGAGGGAACACAGTCTGCACAGCGATGCCCTGTGCCTTTGTCCTCACAGAAGACAATGCCATATTACCTTGGGGTTTCTCCAAGGACAGGGTCACCATTAGAAATGGCCTGCAGATTTGGTGTCAGCAGCAGAGAAAAAGGAGTGTAGGTCCAAAATCAGGGGTATGAGGTCAGTCTTTTGTGCCAGACACAACACAAGGGCTCAGTATGATTGGCCAGATCTCTGGGGCAGGAGATCACAGAGTCACAGAATATGAGTGGGAAGGGACCCACAAGGATCAAGACCAGCTCCTAGCCCTGCACAGGACCATCATCAAGAGTCCCACCATGTGGCCAAGAACATTGTCCAAACCCTTCTTGAGCTCTGCCAGGCCCAATGCTGTGACCACTTCTCTACTCCAGCACCCCACCACCCTCTGGGTGAAGAACCTTTTTCTAATATCCAGCCTAAGTCCACCAGGACCAGCGGAGAGCTGGAGGCCCTGGAAGACCCACACTGAAGAGGAGAGCAGTCAGCTCCCCCTTAGCTCAACCTCAGTTTAACACAAACCAATGCTCAAAGGCACAAGGTGCCACAGCCCACTGAGACAAGTACTGGTGACCAGTTTCTGGCCAGGGGAAGTCCAGCTGCTTTCCTTCCATAGGAACCTTTGGAAAGAAGTGCTGCTGGGGTGCCCAGGGTGAGATTTGCTGCCGTGGGATACCTGCACAACACAATTAAAAAGGCCAAAGGCAACACGTACTGTGTCCTACCAGCACCAGATGAAGGAGATCCCTCAGACAGAGGAGCACCAAGCCCTCCATCCCTGACCACACCACGGGGACAGCCCCGAGCCACCAGCCCCCGCTGTGCCAGCACAGGGAGATGGATGTGGGCAGGAGGAGGGACACCACAACAAACCAGTTTTGCCTGCCTGAGTTCAAAGATACATTTCAGCTGTCTACTTACTGCTCCACTCGGGTGAAAGCTCCCGGTGTCTGAAGGGGCTTTCTTGCTTCTCTCGGCTTTATGGCCAAAATATCATTAAGACTTCTGTAGCTGGAACTGAGCTGTCAGTAAGAGAGAGAACTTGACTGAAGGCATTTTTGCAACCAAGGGATTTTAATTTTTCCCCCTTCTTTTGCCTTATCCAAGAGAAAGAAATATAACAAAAAACCAAGACAGGGATTTTTCAGCTGAATTTATTTCTTCCAGCATTTGCTGCAATGGGGACATGTTTGGGTTTGCTGCTTGCTCGCTGTTTGCAGGGGGTTTTATGAGCTATTCTCATCCAATGTTAAGGAAAGCAATAGAAAGTAGAAAAGGCTGAAGGAGAGAGCTGAATGCTCCAGGCTTCAGATTCAAAACCTGGAGCTGAAAGTCAGCTCCCAGTCAATTTTTTAGGGTGAAAAGTAGAAGTGATATCACAGTAGCAGCAGTACAGTGAGCTCCACAGATTTCAGGTGGGTTCTAGACAACAAAGAAGAGGATTTTGCAATCTTATAAAATATTTCATCACACTGAATAATTAATTGCATTAAGCCTCAAAATGTTCCCACCAGGTTGTTCAGTGTGCTTTTCCATAGCTTGGACTTTAAAGTCAAGAGATAAAAAAAGTAAAATAAAGCATAATGTCACACATTTCCTTTCTGGTTTTCAGGCTTTTGAAATGATACATAGGTCCCTTCCTATGTATACATAGGCCCTTCCCTTCCAGCTTGATTAAAAGTCAAAGTGAAGAACCTAGCAGTATCACATGACTCCTGGACCTGGAGATCTAGGGATGGAGAACAAATGGGGTTGCTCACTAGGCTGCAGGCTTTTGCAACTTTCTTTTCAGTGAACAGACTGATTACCAGCGTTGAGATCAAACTGGGTATTCCCACATCCCATCACTTCCCCCTTGAACAAAGAAAAATATAGATTCAAGTCTAAATCTAGGGAAAAAATATTCCCCACTCCCAGTCACTGCTCAACTTCTGAAAACAAAGGAGATGCCCTCAGCCTACCAGATGCTTTTTGGGATAAGCTTTACCCAAAGAAACTGCTTTTTTTTTGCCTTTTTTTTTTTTTTCCTTAATACAGATCAAATCCCTAATACAGATCCCCAGTGCAAATTCCCTGATGCTTGTTTGACTTCATTAGCACAAAAGCAAATGAAGGCGCTTTCCCCATTGTCCTGTTCCAGGGGAAGAGCACTGAAAAGGCAAAGTGCCAGTGACCTGTGGAAACTCTCCCAGGCTGCCCCATCAGAAAGACAGAAAACATCCCATTACCTCCACAACTCTCAGTAGGGCTCTTTAGAGCCCCCTTTACCTATCAGCTTCCCTTGGCTGTTTTTGGGAAAGACAGAATCCCCAGCCACAGGGCTGCATCCTCCAGGGCCTGTGAAAATCACCATTTTTCCAAAGGCCAGGGGGGAGGAGAAACATATTGGGAGGAAAAAATCAAATTAGTGACTTTCAAAAGCTTTGTCCCAGCTGGCATTTGATCTCCTGGGCCTGACTATGGGCTACAAGACCCAACACTGGCTCATTCCTGCTCTGCAGCATGGGGCTAGGACACGGGTGGGGGGTGTATATTTACCCTGGCTCTGTTCTGAGGTTCGAAATGTTGAAGTTTCCTGCTGATCCTCCTCCTTCACTGGGGTTTCCCTATTCCATGCCTGCTGCTGAACACACAGCAAATCAGCAGGTGACATGAGGTGCTATAAAGTCAGAGTTGCTGAGCAGTCCAGACCCATGCTGGCCAAACCAAAGGGTGTTTCCAAAAGATCCCAGCTATGTGCCACAACACTTCTGCAGGGTTGTGGTTACCTGGTGGAAAACCACTGCTGAGGGGAAAACAGGTCCAGCAAAGGCTCTTTGCATGAGCAGGATGAGGGTCTCACTCAGCACCCACCAACTCTGCTGCTCTCCCTTCCCATAGGCTGCCCTAAAGAGGGAAGTGGAAAGCTCCCACCTTGCCTTGGGAGGAAGAAAAAAGAACAGCTTAGCTGTGGAGGGAAAGACAGCTACTATTTGCTATTCAAATCAGGAGTCACTTCTGGGCACAGGTCAATGAGAAAGGGAAACTTTAAGGCTGAAAGGATATGGACTTTGGAGATTTCTGCCCAGAAATGGTGTTTACTGGTTTCATGTGCCGTCCGAGGGCAAACACACCCCGCAGACTTCAAAAGGGCCCTTTCAGTGTGGCTGAGCAGAGAGAGGCTGGGGGTCCTGGGGGAGCTTAGCCAAAGATTATACACGTCTCTCTGGCCGAGGACAAAGCTCCCGGGCAGCCGAGGGGCTCGGGAAGCACGCTCCTCTCACAGCTGCACAGGGAGTCAAGTGCAGCCAGTGGGTGCAGAGCCAGCACAGGGACCAGGGGGAACATCTGGGAGACCATCAGTGGCTTCCCTCAAAGGTGAAATGGGATCTGTGGCCTTGGGTGCAGGCAGGTCTGATCCACAGCGAGAAGGGGTCTGGGGCTCCCCCTCCAGCTGGATTTATGGGGAATGTTCCCAGTGAGCTGGCAGAACCGTTCCCCATCTGTCTGCAATCAGACAACACGTGGCAAAAAAGATGTCATGCTTGACAGCCCCTCATGATGGGAGAACATCTAAAGAATCTGGCCAGAATTTCCCTGCACACTGAGCTTCAAAACTGCTTCATCTCAGTGAGTTTCCATGCAGGGGCAGGGGGAGTTTCCTAGCTTTGTTTAGTTTCTACATTTATGCTATGTCAAAAGATTCCTACAACTTTGGTTTTATTGAATACAATGTTCGTGCTCCATTCGGTGTTTGCTCACATCCTTTGATGTCAGAACACCAAAATTATCCACAGATAATTTTGACTTCCCGGTGGCATTTGCACCAAAGCACATTTCAAAGTGCTGGAATTCCCCTGGGGACGGAAATGCTATTTTGGGGGGTTTTTTTCTGCTCCCCAGCTGGCTTGAAGGAAGGATCTGTGATAAGGAAAGGTCCCATCCCCTGTTTGGGACAAGGTCACAAGCATGGAAATAGATGGGTGGGGTTCCATCCCTTCCCACCCAGGTGTGCTGAGGGAACAGAGACCTGCTAATGCCCCCCTCCTCACACCAGCAAGGTGGTCAGGCTGTGTCAAATGTGTTGGAAAAATGTGGGTACGGATTTTCCTTTCTCACTGGGAGCAAAGCATGAGTAAGGATGTAAGTGCTGCAATGACCCCGCTCTTCTCCTCCTCATCCTGCAGGCAGATTGCTGAATGCCAGACTAGATGCTGATGGATAATGAAAATTTCTCACAGCAAACCAAGCTGGTTTCCTGCAACACCCAGGGAACACGATGGGAGTGAGACAGGCACCTGCTCACTGCAGAGCCTCAAACCAGCCTGGTCCCCAGGGAACCACAGTGGTTGCCCCTGATTGCTCCAAGCCCAGCATTTTCCCACATCTGAAGCCCAGCAGCGCTAAGCCGCACACACACACTGAGCCCCCAAGTCAAACCAAAACACTTCTACATCACACAAGGAAAAGCATTTTAAAAAGAAAGGGAAATTCAACACTTGGTTCATGTTTGGAGTGAAAGCTTGGCCTGACTGTTTAAGAGCTTGATTTCTCCACACTACCATACTTGCACACACCCATCCTGAAATTAATAAAGAGCTATCTTTAATGCAATCAAAGTGGTTTAAGATGTGAGCCACTTCCACAGGCCATTATCAGCATCATGTTTGTTTTTCCATATTGACTGTGTGCGTAATATAATCCTTGTTTATGATAATTGATTTTCCTTGGACTGCCTTCCTGGGAATAATATGCACACTTTTTAACTCTCTCTTTAAAGATCAAATGTCATTTGGGCCTGGTGATTTGAATCTGAGTTGGTCAGAGCGTTTAATACAATAAAAGTGAGCTTAAAGGAAAGCAGTTAAACCCTGGATATTTTTCTTATTGCATAGCCTGAAAACCCTTGAATTGAGAGGAAAGTTTGCATCTATTTTCTTGTCGTCTATTTTAAAAGCTGTCAGAGTTGGTTAGTCTCTCTTAAAATTAGTCCTTTGGATCATCTTCTTACTAAAAACAAAATCTGAGCTTTTTTTTTTTTAAAGCGATAGCGGATTAGGGCAAGAAGCTTTGTTTAGCTAAAGCGAGGGATTAGAGGAGATTTGCCCCCATAAAGTTGTGGTTTGATGGTGCTTTTATCCCTGGATGTTGCTAAAGCTGTGTTGCTTCAGGATTAGGAGCATACAAAGAGTCTCCTTGTGCTGTTTCACAGCCAAGAGAAAGACGGGGGGAGAGGGAGAGACAGGGGAACACATGCAACAGAACTGGGAATTCCTTGGTCACACAAATCTAAAGTTTAAACCCCCTGACACAAACTCTGCCGGACACGTTGTGAATGCGAGATGGCCAGACCTGCAGTGGGAACGGTGGACGCTGGAGCAGAGGGGGTGAGGCCGCCTGAGCCGCCACCTCCCGGGCTCCTGACACGGCCACTGCTCCAAAATCAGCAAAATTCAGCTGGGGCTGGCAGGAGAAGAGGGAGGGGAAGGCAAGGCCTCACCGGGGCTTGGGCAGCATTTCTCCTGAGGGGAAGGCAAGGCCTCACCGAGGCTTGGGCAGCATTTCTCCTGAGGGGAAGGCAAGGCCTCACCGAGGCTTGGGCAGCATTTCTCCTGAGGGGAAGGCAAGGCCTCACCGAGGCTTGGGCAGCATTTCTCCTGAGGGGAACTTGGGCCTTCACCAGCAAAGCCCAGTGAAAAGAAGCCACAGCACTGCTCCAGACACGCTGGAGCCCAGCACAGAGAGACAAGGGAATCCCATTTATTCGAACACCAGCCAGCTGTGTGAGGGAATGGTGATCCTCAGCCTTCCCAGCTTTGGGAGATGCTCATATCTTAGCTGGTGAGATGTCCCCATCTGCCAGGCCCAGGTCCTCTGGCAGGAAGCAGAATGAACTGGAAAAGCCCCATGTGATGATATCTTTGCAAAAAAAAAGCTGTAAGTAAAATAGAAATAAATCAAGACCAGGCACCAAGTGATGATGGCACCTCATTTTCTCTGCCAACAGGATTTCCAAGCGTTAGAAGACGGACTGTAGGGATTTTTGGATGGAGATAGAGAACCTTCAAAACCTTAAGGTTTTACATATATGGGAGATTTACCCCTACCCAAATCAAAGTACCAAGGGGTACTGCACTTGCCAACCCTTCCTGCATGACAAGATCATTTCAAAAACAGGGACAAGGAGCAAGAAAAAATAACTCAAACCCAGCAAAACCACTGAATGACAACTTATTTCCATCCTTTGATGATTTATGTATGTCCCCAGCTCTTTCTTTATTTTGGGGGACATGGGGTCATGCCTTGGTACCCAGAGCACTTGTAGCAAAACTGTGAGACTACAGGTGTAGCACCATATTGAGCTGCAGGGTCTAAAGGATCCTCATCCTCCAAACCCCAGTGTGTGTAACTCTGTGCAGCTGTGCCAGAATGAAAAAAAGAAGTAAATGAGTGAGGGAATCCAGCTCTCCCCTCCAAAACAGGAAATTTCATTTTACTAAAAATATAATACCCATAAAAAAGAAACCCTAAAAACCTCTCTCGTTACAGGTAGGCTATTATATCAGATTTTTCTGGAAAATTAAGTGACTCAGAAGGTCTTTGACTTTATCAAAGGACATTCCAGATGATAAATGTTATAGTCTAAAAACTGTAGGTTATACACTTGTGCATGTTTGACAGTGAGCACACCGGTATGTGCATATGTACTTTTTAAAGCAAACACCTTTGCTCTTTTTATACCAAATGGCTGGTTGAGAAGTTTTGATAAAACCAAAGGGATGATGAGCAAAAATCTCTTCTGTTTTGCTTTTCCCTTTGCTTTGCCATAAGAAAAGTCCTGTACCTGCTGGTGGCAGGGAGAATGGGTTGGGAGCAGGACCCTTGGTGGTCTGGCTGACACCAAAGTGAGCCAAAGTGACCACATGACAGGGTCTCGCTGGACCAGCAGTTTGCAGAGTGGTCAGAGGTGATGGGATGGGTGGGAAGTGCATCCCAGGGTGGGTCAAAGGTGCTTGGAGAGGTGGTTCTCTGGAGGAAGGGTTTTCCTCATCATTGTTTCTGGTGCCTGGCTGCTCGTCCCCACCTCTACATGGGGGAATTCCCTTCTCCTTGACTCACAGGAGGGTAAATAAAAGCCCAGGCTGATGTAGAGCACAGATGTTCAACTGCTCCTTGCACATCTAAAGTCTGAGTTTTTATCCAAGCAGCCCTCACCTCCATGGACAGAGCAATGTCACTCGCTCCCTCCAAGTCCCAGCTATCCGAGCACATGGACATTCCAGCCTGAGATTATTTCTTTATTGATAAAGTGCTCTATCAGCTGCAAGAGGAGCCACAAACCTAGAGGATAACAGAGCCTTTGTGGCTGGGGAGAAGAGGCAAAAGCCTCTCTCGGCTCTGCACCAGCCCAGGAGCATTTTCCTTTCCTTGTGGGGCATTTGCCAGCAGCAGAGCACTGTGACTCAGGGACAAACCTCCCTAAACAGCAAGCATTTCCTCTCCATCATTTTTGCATCATATGACCTTCAAAACAAATCAGAAGGTAAAATAAACACCTAAAAGCAGCCAGGGTATTTGGCCTGAATGAACTCCATCAGGGCTGTGGAGCTGGAGGAATGCATTATCAGTTCTGAGCAATTTTTGATTTTTCCCCAGTGTGGGACTGCAGAAGTGGCCTTATTGAAAGGCCAGAATTTGCTTCTATTTCAAACAGTGACAGGTACATTTATATTAAGTTGATTCCCCCTTGAAATTATCCAAGTTTAAAGAATTATCTGTCTGCAAGGGGAAAAAAAAAAGAAAAAAGAAAAGAAAAAACCGTGCACCAGCAGTGGCTGTTCAGGATGATGATCTGGGTTCAGAAATTACCTGTTTAAATCAATGAATGGGTTAGGAGGCAGAGAAGGAAGGGAAAGTAGAGTTTGGGGTTTTTAATCATAGCTTCACAGGCTTTAGCTGCTCTCCCACTGTTGAAAAATGTTTCAAAAAGCAAAATAAATGATCTTCTAGTTACTAAAGTATTGATTTTGCCTACATCCAGTAATAAAGAGCAAGTCACCTGTAGGTAAAACTCTTGTAAAATATATTTGATACTATAATAGTCTGGAGATAGAGTTACATGCAGCTGAGAGAGGCAGAGGGATGACAAATCATTTCTAATAAGGTGTTTACCTAACATATTTCATGCCTTGTGTTACACAAAACTGAGCAGGGCTCATTTTCCTTTCTCCTCCCCTGTCACCCCCTCAGAGAAACCCACTGGGGTGGGGTGGCACAGGAGATGGCATGGCCTTGGCTGGTGCCTGCAGCCAGCACATTCCCAAAACCGGTGCCAGTGCAGGGAAATTGGGTTGAAACTCTTCCTCCAGCTGCTCAAACAACCCAGCACAAGGGCTGGGGCCACTGGTGCACAAGTGCTGGTGGAGGTGGCCACTGGGCCATGCTCCTGACCTGGGAGGAAAAGTTCCTTTTCCCCAGACCTCTTATGTCCTTGAAATTTCTGCTGCAGAAAATGCAGGCAGCCTGGCTGTGTGCCTGGGAGATGGATTTTATCCCCCAGGAAACGTATCTGTCATTTTGCTCAGAGGTAGGTACAAAATAAATGCAGTCATGCATTTGAGCATCCGTTACCGAAGGACTGAACTTAGTGCTAAATGATGTAAATCTAGATAAATATCATCGTTTTTGAATAAATTACTTGGGGTTTACACCAGCGAAATAGCACTGAACTGCATCCAGCCTCACTGCCAGGACTGGCAGAGCCTGCACTGATGTCCAAGAGATCAACACTTGGGCTTCTTTCTGAAAAGATGGTTAGCGAGATCCAGCTCTGGGTCTGATCTGCTGGTGAGGGACAAATCCTTGGTCCCAACAGCAAAGCCCTGCTCTGGTTTCAGTGACAGAAAGCTGGGATAACCCAGCTCTCAGTAGAAATCGAGCCTGAGTGCACACTTAGACACAGCCAAGCTGCAAGAGTAATGTCTTTCCTGAGGATAAGGAGAAGCAGCTCTCTGGGGGATAAACCGCAGCAGACAGTGATGTTGGATTCAAAGCATCCCACGGCACAGGGCTGGACCTCAGCTAATGGAACAGAGGGCTGATACAACAGGGGCTCACAGGTTCAGGAAAATCAGGGTCAGAAACGCCTTCATTGCCCCAAACTCAGTACATGACTTGTGCCCACACAGCTAGGTGCATCATGTTGTTCCCAGAGGATGCAGGTCCTCTTATGGGTTTGCCTTGTGCTCTTAAAACAGGAAAAAATAAAATCCCCCTAGCTGTTGACAGCTGCCCAAATCATGGTGTGCTGAAAGGGAAGCCAAGCAGAGACTGACCTGCTGCTTAACCACCATTGCTACTTAGGGTCTCTAGCTAGAAAATGCAGTCTCTCCAAGCCAAGCCCATGGAGAGGCCCTGAATTTAAGCAACTTTCTGGAGTTTCTTTTCTGCTTGGATAACATTTCCAGCCCTCCAGGAGCTGGAGAACTGGCTCGAGGAGCAGTAACATCCCTATCACAGCCTTCCTCCACATTCACACTTCTTTCCCCAAGTCCCATCAGGGTCTGAATAACAAACCACAGCACAGTAGCCACGTGGAGAGCTCTTCACTTCTCAAACACGCAAGGAAAGGCTTTTCTGGCAAGGAAACCCCTGTCAGAGGTGAGGCAGCATCCCACCCTGCATCCCATGAGTGTGGAGAGTATTAAAATTCCAGGCACACCAGAGCCGTAAAGGATGTCTGTGAGGCTGTGTGGGTGGATATGTCTGGACCAGGTTTCAGTATCACCACTGTAAAACCCTGAGAGATTGTTTCCCCCTAAATTAATCCATGGGTGAGACAGACACCAAAAAAACCAAATAAAATTGACCCCACCAAGTTGTTCACCCTTCACAAAGGGGATGGGCAGATCAGGCTTCTCCAGTTCCTCCTTCAGCAGCAGCAGATGGGCTGAACTTTCAGCCTGTGCCCAAGCCCTCCTGATCTGTGTACTGTGACAGAAAAGTGCCTTGTTTTCAGATGTTTCACTGCCTTTTGTCTGTAAAATACAGAAAACTGTAAAAAAGGAAAAACAAATCAGCAAAATACAAATGTGAAGGGTCTACAATGACTTTAAATTGTCATTTCTGCAGCCTCGCTGGGGAGGAAGAACATTTTTCTCAGGAGACCTAAAAACCAAGGAGCTGCCAGGTCTTTTTGGCCACGTGGTGGCTAATGGTCTAACCTCCCAGCCATGCTGTGTCCCCCACATGGCCTGGCTGATGTCACCTCTCCCACCACTCCATCCTCAAAGGACAAGAGACCTTTCATACCCAAACAACAACTGCACCAGGCCACAGCAGCAGGGTCAGCCCAGAACTACCCACATTTCTTCCCTGGTTGGATTTTTTTCCAGGCTACTTCGTTACTTGGAGGATGCCTTCAAATGCCTGATAAAAACCCAAATCTTCTATTAGTGGGATGTTTTTTAAGTCACCTCCACTCATTTACATAACCTTTTTTTAAGCAAGTAATGGCATTTCATTGGCTGTAGACTGATGAGTGAAAACTGCATGAAGACAAGGAGTCGCTTGGGCACTGGATGGCCCCAGACCACAATAAAGCCACAGATAAAAGGCTCTGAATCCAACCCAGGTGTTAACAAAAAGGCAATTTTGATGCATCAAGACAGAAAATACATTAGTAACATTTCAAATTAAACAGGAACCCTTCTGACATATTATTGCAAAATTTTGATTTAGCTAGTTCTTCCCAGGCAGCCTGTGACAGGACAGGAGGAGACACACCTGTGTCTTTGTGACAGAGCAGAGCAGGAGTGCAGTGTCCCCAAGGGCAGACAGACCCTGAAATCCCTTTCTCCCAGGAGGGCAGGAGCTCACTGAGGGAGGCCTTTCCTCCCGACTCTGCCTCTGCTGGGCACATCCCTCCTCTATTTATTTGCCTTTTCTCATCACCTTTCCTGCTTATCTCTTTTGCCCTGCATGCCCTCCTTCATCTGCTGCTCCTGGGCTGGAAAGGGCCCCCTGTTTGGCAGGAGCCTCTGAACACAGCTGGGATTCACTGAATAAATAAATAAGTAGATCTGCCTGTCATAACTATACTTTAAATTCCCTGCACGGGAGAGACTTCCCCTTTACATTCTCTCAGCTAACACTTTTACCAGGAACCACAGGCTGAAAAAATTGATCTTTTTGGCTGTTTTCACCTAATGCTCTTGGTAGATTCGATTCCTTACAGGTATTTTTTGAAAAATAGGCTAAACTAAGGAATGGTTTATTACAGTTACAATCTGCAGTTAATAGCAAAAAAAAAAAAAATAAAAAAATAAAAAATTCCTTGGCTGCATTTGAGATCAGTGACGGAATATGAAGCAGTTTTTTTTTACTCAAAACCATAAAACTAGTTATTATCACAACTAAGAGAAAGCAGAAATGGGAGGAGGAGCTGAGCTTGCTCTGTATTTTGTAATATTCAGCTCACATTCTCCATGAGGGGCAAAATTATAAACTTGCATGCCTCTGCATTCAAGGTTTAAACTTTAGGTCTAGATGGAAGTGTTCTCTAACTCTTGACAGAGGAATGAAGAGCTGGATGAAGAACTGGAGGAAGTGTAAGAAAGCAAGCTGGAGAGAGAAGGTGTTGGGTTCCCTTTAAAGCAGGTACCTAAATCTGAGGATTTTTTTTTTAAACCCTCTTTAAGATGAAGGCTCTGCTAATAACATGTCCAGAAGATGGCTCCTGGCAAATTGCTTTGTTATTCTTGTCAAAAAAAAAAGTCCCTTGGAAGCAGTCAATTTTAAACCATATATCAAAATGATTAATTGCCCTTAAATGAGCAGATGTTGAAGTACCCTTGAATGGGGCTAACGCTTTTTGGATTGCAAACATAATGTATTCATGGACTTGGAAAAATATCATTAGGGCTATTAATTAGCTATAAGCACCAAAAGCCTTGGTGACTCCAAGGTGTTCACTTTCTTTTTTTTTTTTTTTTTTCTTTTCCTTCCTCTTCTTTTTAAGACTTAAGGGGGAACAACTGGTTTTTCTGGAATAAGGTTAGCAGGTATTTTTTTAAATGCAGTGCAGAGAACCTTGTCAAGCAGCTCAAATTGGAAAAAACTGCAAGAAATACTGGCTGACCTCTAAATAGGGGTAGGAACCAGCCCCAACAACCAGGACTTAGCTGGGAGGGAGCACTAGTGGGGCACAGAAAGAGAAAGGAAGGAATCAAAGAAAGAAACCTGACATTGCAGGAGGCTGCTTAGAATATAATTCTACCCTCAGCCAAAGGAAAATGTGTTAAACTGCAAATAGTGCATGAAGGTTTGAGTCGATTTCAGGGGGAAAAGGTGCTTTGTGTCCTCTTAATTTGGGGAGAAAGAAACTTTTATTGCATACTTGACCCCAGAGGAAAAAAATATAAATTCTTCTTCCCACTAATCTCACTTTCCTCCAAACCTCCAAGAGCAAAAGGAGAAATGTAGCAAGCTGTGGCTTGAGACTTTTTAGTAACAGAAAATCCTTAACTGTGAGCCAACTGTGAGCCTGTTTTGGTCTCTTTTCAAATACTGCATCAAATATATTTTCAATGAATTCATGAAAAAAAAAAAAAAAGGAGGCAGGGAAGAGAAAAAAAAAAACTTTTTAAATCTGTTTAAGTTTATAAACAAGATTAAAGAAACAATGTCAAGGGTCTTATGGAAATGGTGATAGTGCCCCTTTAAATAAGAGCAAGTGGAGATTTTCTATATCACTGTGCAGTTTAAATCTTTCTTGATGGACCGGACACTAGTCCTCCTTAAATCCTTCAGAAAGCTGCTTTAAGGAAAAAGGCTGCGAGGAATTTCTTCTCGCTTTAATTGCTTAAGAAACGGTTCCCACAATGAGCTGTGGCCTAGATTTGCCTCTCATTTAAGTTCTGATTTTTAAAAGTTCACAAGTTAATCCCCTTTCGGTCTCACACGAATGCGGTTGGCGTCGGGGACAAAGTACTGGACAATGTCTGGAACATTTCAAACCCCCAAAAGATGCCCCAAACCAAAAAAAAAAATTAAAAAAAAAGAAGAGAAGGAGGTGGGGGGAAAACCCCAAAACAATCCAAAACAAAACCAAGCAGCAAAGTGGCCTTGATTTAGTTAAGTAGCTATTTTAAGACCTTGTTGCCATTATAATTTGAGGCAAGTAGAAATGTCTTGCACTGTATTTGCCATAGATCCAGGAATAAGGAGGTTTGTCAGTGTTCTGAGTTTTCTTCCTCGTCCATCTCCCAAAGATGGAGCTTTGTTTCTCATTATTCAGCCTAAAATTTAATTTTCACTTCTCTAACAGTTTACTGTCCTGAAAGAGGTGTTATAAATTTCACACACACAAACAACAACAAAAAAAAAAATAAAAAAAAAGCCAAACAACCACAAAAAAAAAACAAAAAAACAAAAAAAAAATAAAAAAAAAGCCAAACAACCAAAGTACCAAACAAAAAAAAACCACCAAAAAACCACAAAGAGAGAGAGGGAGGGAGTTAATGCATTAGCTGTTTAAAACATAACCAGCTTGGCTTTGATTTTAGTTGTTCTGGAGGAAACAACCACGATTTCTGTGCAAATGCAAATACATTATTCTGTGGGGATGGGGATGGAGTGGTGCGTGCTCAATACCTGAGATAGGGAAATTATTTGTATTTTTAAATAAAATGAGAAAACCACAATTTTCTTCCAACATTATACCCTGATCGTTCCACTGTTTGCTTTGTTGTTTGGTTAGGTATTTGTTTGGGGATTTTTTCCCCACAAAATAAGCAGTTTTTCAAATTAAAAGTAGCAGCTGTCCTTCCTGTCATGCAGGTGAGGGAGCTTAGAGCCTACTGGAAACCTGAAATTCACGGTTTACTTAGGAAAGACATAAAAAATGATCTTTGAAGGGGATTTTTTTGTACATGCATAGACCCAGACAGTTTGCTAAAAATATTACCGTTAATATCATGGAAACTTAAAATGTCCTTACTACGTAGCAAACTAATAAATTCCTCCCACCCTGTCTCGAAGTGCAGGATCATGTCTAGGTGGCAGATTTATTTATTTCCATATTTCATTTTGTTCTGAGAGGCAAAACTCACAGAGAAAAAATTGACCGATATCTACCCTCGTTCCTCCGACTATTATTATTATTATTATTATTATTATTATTATTATTATTATTATTATTATTATTATTATTATTATTATTATCATTATTATTATTTTGGCAGGGGTGAAAAGAACCATTTCTTGCCCAGCCGAGCCGAGGTTTTGTGTCGGAGCCGGTGCCAGACGCAAGTTTGAGGAGCCCCGGGGTGGCCAGGGAGGCTCATGGGGGGAGCGGGGGTCCCTTCCCGGGGCTGCCTTCCCTCCTCCTGCGCATTCCGCGTCCCTCCCTCGCTTCTCCGCGTTTTGGAGAAGAAACCCCTGTAATCCGGACACGACTGGTGCCGATTCCCTGATGCTTTGCCCCATCGATACCTCGGGGCGGGGGGGAGATGCGATAAATCAGTTCCGCGGACAAACTGGGGTCACTTTCCCGAGCTGCGCTAAATGCGCTGTTTACTCGTTTCTGCCAAGAAGAGCTGAATTAAACGTAATTATTTATTTATGGGGCTGGTTAAACGGCAGCAATCCCTCCGCTGGAAGATATTATGAAGACAGAGGGAAACTCTTGTTATTTCTTCGAGGGGAAGGGGGGAATTAAAACGGGCTTTTTGGTCGAAGTCATTACAAAATCTCCCGTGCTCTCAGCGAGCAGAGAGCGGGGACAATGGTGACATCGCGGTCGGAGGGGTTGGGAATTCGTGCCTGGCTGCAAAGGACAATTCAGAAAGAACAGAGAAGAGGCGCTGCCCCCGGCCCGGGCAGGCACAGCCCCCCGGCCCACGGGGAACCCCTTCCCCTCCGCACGGAGCGCAGCAGCCCCGCACAGTTTGCCGGCTTTGGAGCAGATTTTTGTCCCCCGGGGTTGATGTTTGTGCCCCAGATCCCGCGAGCTACAGGTCCGCGGGGCTGCTCCCAAGCGGGTTTTGAAGGGCCAGAAGAGGATCCCAGGGGGGCCGCTGAATTTTGGGAAGCGTCTCCAGCCGGCTCCCGGCCGTTCCCCTCTCCAAATCGTTGTGCTCAGCCAGAAGGGAAGGCGCCGCTGACAAACACGGGGGGAGGTGGCACTGCTGGTGTCCTCTGCACAGTCACCTCCAAAAACAAGCACGAAGGGCCGCTCAGAGTTGTTTTTGCGGGGAGGTGACCGGGCCAGCCTGGCTCCGGTTCCCCGAAAAACGTGCCCGAAAAGCGGTCGCGGGGATCGATGCGCCGAGTTTCGCCCAATCGGTTTCCTGGCCAAAAGCGGGTGCTTGGTTCGAGGGTGCGGGGGGAAGAACGGGGCGAGGGGCTCTCCTCGCTCCTGGGGGCGAGCGGGACCTCGGAGGGGCGAGGGCAAGAATGGATTTCAATAGGTTCACCCCCTCCCTCTCTTTCCCGAGACGATCACTTGGTACCGCGTAACCTCTAGTTTGAAAAAAAGGACTATATATATACAATAAAAATAAATACAAAAAAGTGGCACTTGGAGCTTTCTGGTGTCCCGAGCCAGACCGATCCCTTCTTTTTTTTTTCTTTTGGTCAGAATTTGTACAAAATATCAAGCTCAAATTAAAAGGTCCTCTCCCCCCCTCTTATTCTTTCTTGTTCCCTTAATTCCTGTCTAAACGGTTTTGCTCTGGGAGAAGAAATCTTTTCTATAGGAGGGAGAGAGGAAAAAAAAAACCTTCAAGAAGAGAAGGGTATTATTGTTTTAATCCTCTTACCCGCAGTCATTTTAAAACAGGGTGTTTTGGAGCCTGAAATGGCGTCTCGTCTCCCAATCCCATCCTAAATCCTCCTGGGCTGGGAGAGAATCTAAAGGCAAGGAACTGGCATCTATTAGAAATCTCTCTAAAGGCTTTAAACTGCTCTTTCTGCTGCGAAGGCATGGCAAAGCTGAAAAGCAAACACCACCACCGCTCCAGTTAGTGAGCTCTGCCAGATAACCAGCCCGGCCGCTGGACGGGAAGGTACCTGCGAAAACCCCGCAGAGAGAGTGAAAAGGGAAAGAAAAGGAAATACAAGAAAAGGAAAAGCTGGTTTTCCACTTTTTACGTACCGAAGGGAAAAAAAAAAAAAAATTATTTAGGGGGAAAGTATTTTAAAAAAAAATCATGAGCGGGGAGATGCGCTAAGTGCTCGTTCCCTCCCCGTCGAAGCTCCGCGGGATCCCCCCCTGGCCCGCTGTCCCTCCCTGTGCCTCCTGTGCCTTCCCCGGCTCCCCTGTCCCGGCAGGGCCGCCCGAGCGCTCCCGGCAGCCGCAGCGGAGCTTCCCCGACGGGGCGGCGAATCCGTCGCCCAAAGCTCCTCTGAGCTCCTTCCACCGCTCCTATTTTATCTCTCCGTCTTGTGACCGTGTCCGTTCCCCTAGCTCCCGATTTTAAAGAGTAACCGAGGGGTGCAGCAGGCTAAGCTGGGACAGCGAGGCGGCCGGGAGGACGATGGGGGGCCGCGGTCGCTCAGTAATTAAAGTTGGGAGATTATCCCCCACCAGCATCATCACCCAGGGGCCGTCGGGGGAGATGGAAACTTCAGGGTCTGATCCAGCGTGGTGCTAAGCGAGGGGCGCGGGGAGAGGCACGGCTTCCCTTCTCTGTGCCTTACGGACCCCATCATCCCCCCCCGGTCCTGGCTCCAGCCCTCCTCCCTCCACCGGCATCCCGTCCGCTTCCAGGGATTTAATTAGGCGTTTACACCTCGGCTTGGAGTAAATGACTAGTAAGAAGTGTTGGGAGGGGTGGGGGGTGGGGGGGTGTATCAGCAGCCCCGTTTTGATTGACAGGGTGGAGGACCATTGAAAATGTTGCTGGGTAGCTCCCGGGTCGCTATGAAGCTCCTTTTAAAAATCCTTCTGCAATGCTGCCTCCCGGTAGATGGCAGCTCCGCCGGGCGCGCAGGCAGCGCGGGCGGATGGAGTAGGGCGGGCCGGGGCGCAGCGCCGCGCTCCCACGCGTGTCCCCGCTCCCACGGCGGGCCCAGGCTGCCCCACCGCCCCAGGTAAGAACCCCCCGGGCAGCGCGGGTCCGGGCGGGCTGGGAGTGCCGATGGGGAAACAAGAGGACTTTGGGGATCGCTTGCGAGGAGGGGGAATCTGTCCGTGGGGGAATGTGCGGCCGGCGGAGGGACCGCTGGCAGGGATGCGCGCACCGCCGAGGAGAAGCCCAGCCCGGGCTCCAAGCGCAAATTCTCTGTCCTCCTTTCCCTCTTTGTTTCTTTTTTCTCTTTCATTTTTTTCTTCCTGTTTATTTGGAGTGTACCACACTTCAAAAAACAAACAAACAAACTAACAAAAAAAAAAAAAAAAAAAAAGCCAAACTACCTGGGGGAAAAAAAAATATTGCAAACCCCCACTACCAGCTCGGGGTTTCGTTCCCGATTGACTCCAGCTGCCAGCCCGCTGCTGTGCGGGTTCGGGCGGCTGGCGGGGATGTGAGGGTTGCAACCCGGCTCAGGGAATGGTTGGGGACGCGCATCCCTCCGTCAGCAGCGCTCCGCGGGTGGAGAGCGCAACTTTCCCCCTATTTACATAATGATGTTTTAGTAAGCTGCGCAGCATGGGGAGAGCTGCCGAGGGCAGAAACAGCCCCGAGCGGGGCCGGCAGCCGGGAACGACGGCGATGGCCTCGCTCGGGGTGGCTGCGGGATGGGTTTTTCTTTCTGGTGCGGCTGGAAGTTGAGTGCGGAAGGGGCGGCGAGGGACGGCAAGATGCCGGCAGCGCTAGGAAGCCTTTCTAGGACAAATCACACCCTCATGTCACCCCGTTGCGAGGTTAGACGGCAAAACGGACGGGGAGCCCCTGGAAGGAGCTGGCAGGCCGGTCTTTGCGGCCCCCCCTCCACGCTCTCCCTCTTTAAGGGGTGTATAAATCCCGGACCTGCGCTGTCAGCTCTTCTTGATAAATTAAGGGCTTCGCAGTCGAAACCTATTTACACCTCCATTATAGGGCTAACCAAATGGGGATCCGCATGCATATTTTTACCGCAAGAGATCTCATACATCTCCGCCAGAGTCGCCCCTCGGGCCATGGGATAACAGATAGGGAAGGGGGGTGGGTTGTGCTCCGCCGCGGCCAGCACTTGAGCGGAAAAAAGTCCGTGTCCCCGAGGGGTGCTGGCTGTCCTGGGCTGCCGGGACCCCTTATCCTTGCAGGGGACAAGGAGAGGGTGAGCTCCGGGAAGCCTTGCGGGGGACACGGGCTCCTCTGCTCCAAAGCAAGGCCCTCGGGGAAGTTTCTCCTCCGATTGGGATGGGGATTGACTGCCACGCTTGCCGCCCCACACTTTATTTGGGGAGAGAAGGGACGAGAGCCCCATACGGAGCCATCCTGTCCCCGGGCTCGGCGGCTTTTCCCGGCCGCGCTTTCCATTTATTTCCAGCCGGCGACCTCGGGCCCCTCGGGGGGAAAAGGGGTCAGCGCATCCCGGGACAGGTCCCTGGTGTCCCCGAGGGTCGTCTCGGCACGGCTGTCAGCAGAAAGGAGGGAGGGAGCAATATCCCCCGTTTCCCGGTGGGATTCCCGCACCGAGCGCTGCCCGCTCCCTTTCGAAACGAAACGCGGCCGGAGCGAGGTGGTATCGCAGCCCCAGAGCCGGGGAGGGCTCGGCACGACACCCCTGTCCCTGGCTGGGGCTTTGCAGGCTTGTCCCCGCACCCTCTGCTCCAGCCGGCCGCGCTCCGGCTGTGTCCCGCATTCCGGGGAAAAAGAAATGTCCCCGCTCCTCCTCATCCCGTCCCCTCCGGCGGCCCCCTCCAGTTCCACTTGGTTAGCTCAAGTTTTCCATGTAAATGACAGTAATAAATATCTAATCATGTCCCGCAGCTATCGGCGGCTCGCCGAGCAGCCGTCATTAATGAGACATCCAGGGGAAGTGGGGGAAAAGAGAGGGGGGGAAAAAATAGAAAGGAAAGTTTTCCGCTCTCCCTGAGATGGTTTCTAGAGGCGAGGCCCGGCCGAGGTGATGGGGGGATGCGAGGAGCGGAGCACCTCGCTTCTCCGGAACGATCCCAACTGTGGGGTCGCGCTTAGGCTCAAACCCGTCCCCTCTAATTAACCCCCTCCCCAAAATCCCAGCAATTCCCCCCGAGGGAGGGGCGAGTCCGGTCGCATCCCCAGGCTGGGGGCTGCTGTCCCGAAAGCCCCGCGGAGACGCGTGTGCCCATCCCCGCCGTGATTCCCAAACAATTAATGGAGCTGCGATGAGCTCTGAATGCTGATGCTGGACCGAGGGGGGGGACGGCTGAGGCCGAAATTAAACCATGAGAGTTGGATTTGTTCGCCTAACGCTAAACAAATGGACTGATTACCTTCTTTCCAAACGCATCAGTCATACTACATTAAGTAGCAGAGAGCTAATTATCCCAATTAGGAGGCTGATTTATAATTAATGGCTTGGACCAAGTGATAATTGGATGTTAATGGATAACAGTTTTGTCTGAAGTAGCCTCCCGCTTCCCCAAAGGCAGAGCTGGAGGGTTTGGGGTTTATTTACCCTCTCCCTCCCTCACCTCTGCACGGAACACAAAGCAAAAGAGAAGCGAAATCTGCTCTTAGCTGGGTCGGGTGAGACCCTCCTCAGGCTGGGGGAGCCTCTGGCCACTTCCCAGCCTGCCCGGGGCTCAGCGAGGAGGGCTGCGGGGGTAACCTTCAGCACCCACCTTCCCCAGCTTTTCGAGCAATATCCGCTGCTTTTTTCCTCTCCTCCCTGAGTTTCCAAGCCGTGGACAAGTGACCCTGCTGGGTACCTCATCCAGCTACGGGTCGTGGGTCGTGTTCTCGATGAAGGGCAAAGCCCCACAGGGTGCCCTAGTGCAGATGAGGCTGTTCCTCTGCTCTTCCTGTCCTGGGGAGAGCAGGATGGGACTCACCCTGAGGAGGAAAGGTTTTAGACCCTCCCTGGCCCACAGCTCCACACCCCCTCCCCTGCAGTAGCGGGCAGAGTGTAAATCTGCAGTTTCTCAATTCTCTGTTTCTCCTGACCACATCCCAGACCTGGCTTTGCCGACTGTTTAGCTTCTCTCTTCCACGTTCACTTTTCACCCGTGAGTAAGTTGATGCAAGTCAATCCTGCTTCCTTGTTTGCCCCAGCCAGAGAGACTTGGACCTACAACCCTTTGGCTTTTGGATTGTGTTTCTAAGTTCAGTTTTTCCATTCTAACTAAGAACTGCAATGGACACGAAATTCCTGAAAGGGTAAGAGTGACTTCAACCCTGAGTTACCCCATGACCGATGAGAAGCTGTTAATTAAATTACACCAACATAGTCAATGCAAAAATGCACCCAAAACTTTATCATCAGTACACAGAAAGTTGGTTTAGACCAGCTTTACAGCTTTTCCTGCTAATTTACAGAGATCCTGGTGTCTAAATGGCAGATTCTCCTCATGCTCACACATATGAGCAGGGATGTTTTTGCTGTATCAGGCACAGTTTCACAGAGCTGGTGCAGGTGTTGCTTTTCCTTAGTGCCAGTGTCACTGCCTGGCCTGAAGAAACAGAGTCAGAGGAGCTTCCCACAAATCAGAGAGAAGGGCAAGCTTGCCAGGCAAGTTTTGCACAATACAGTTGTATAGGGAGTGACTGCAGTGGGTTTTGTTCCCAGTGTCTTTATCCCTTAAAAGAATGTTTTGCTGAGAAAGAAGGAAATAGATGAAAATAAGTCGGAGCAAACAGTTTCTTTTCCCTCTGTCGTTTTCACAACCAGAGAAGGTCCCAGACCAGCACATCTGATGCAGCTACCTGCTGCTATTACTGATGACACTGTGGGGAAAATGTTCACCTAGAAGTAGTTCATATTTTCTAAGATTCCAGTAGTTTTTCAGGGGCATCTCAAAATTCAGCTTGTCAAGTTGAAAATGCTTCTACTGAGGCACTGATGAGTGGCAGCTGGGCTTAAACCCTTACAAAAAGTTGAGTGCTGGTTTCTTCAACTTGTGTCTGAACAGAACATTTCTATCTACCTTGATCCATTTGGAAAAACACAGGAGTAGGGAAAATGCTGAAGAACGGTAATTCAATAAATCCCAAATTTTCCAATCCTATACAGCTATTAATAATCTACTTCAGGGGAATTTCCATCAAAATGTGCTGGTGGAGAATTTGGAAATGTAGCCAAATACTCAAGAATTAATTCATGGTGCACCGGGGTTAGCCAAACCTGGGTCTTTCACCAGTTTAGTTCACTCTAACAGTTATGGAAATTGATTTTTTTTTTCCTTTTAACTTCATTAGGTTTTGGATCAGACTTCTTCTGTTTCCTAAAGCAGTTCTGGTGGAATTACAGCTCATGGGAAGGAGAGAGCCTCTGAGGGAAGGCTGGGAGCAGGATGAAGCAGCAGTTCTCCAAAGGGAGGGAAATAGATATTTACACCAAGAGTTGTGGGTAGCTGGCACAGCTCTCTTAGGACCAACAGCAGCCTCTGTATGGTCAGAGCAAATAGTGACCTGAGAAATGGTGCTGCAAAACTGCAAGTGTCAGTGTGATGCTCGGGAACTCCACTAGGATCTCCCAAAGAAAGAGTAACAACTGCACTGGGGGGGATGAGCTGAGGGACCTCACCAGGGAGAAAATGCTCTTCCCAAGGCATTGGGAACCTGATGTCTCCAGCCGTGCCAAGCACCGGGCGGGGAACGGCTCGGAGAGCTCTTGGTGTGTGCTGGCACCAGGTGGACAAACGTGCCTGTGCTGAGGGGCTCCACATCTCCCCACAAAACCCAGCAGACATTTAGCAGCTCTGCCTGCTTTACAGCACACAGCTCTTTAGAGCACAGATCACCTGCTGGTGGCCAAAATACATTGCTTGCCTTGGCAGCCGCGCTTAATTCGGTGTGGGGATCCAAAGGCTTACGGGAAAGGAAGCCTTACATGCAGCCGTGGTGCTCCCCAGCCCCTGGCACTGCTGCCACTAACTCCTCTTTGGGGCCCTGTTTTAAGGTGGCACAAGTCTTTCCCCCACCCCAGCCCCTCCTTGTAAAAGCCACTGAGTTCAAGCATCTTTTTTACTGGTAGGACAAAAATTTGTGTTACCATTTGCAAAGAAGAAAAACTCAAACTTCTGCTTTATTCTTTTAAGGTATTGGAAGTTCCTTGCAATTGCATGGAGCTGCCTTTCAGGATTTTTCTTTTTTTTTTTTGTTTTCCTTTTAGGCCAAGGTAGGATTGTCTGTCATTCTGCCTTATAGCTGATTTAAGTCTGAGCAGGAGCAGTTGCCATCCTGTGTTTTGTGACTGTTTGGAGTGCTGCAAGAACCATCTGCAGAGGCAGGCTCCATCTGAACTTGCAGAAACCTCCTGAGTTCAGGCTCTCAATTTCTGTTGCTTTCAAATTTTGCTTGCTCTTTCTATCTGTCAAAATCACCTTTGAGCAGAATTGTACTTGGCATCATAACCTCACAACCCTCCATCTAACTAGCTCAAAGAGCACCTAGGAAAGTCCTTTTGTGCCAGCAGGGTTAAACTCCAGCAGTGTGGCAGAAACCACTGCATTTCACAAAGAGACACTGCTCCGCTCCTCGTGTGCGTACCAACCTCTCTCAGCTTAACACCCAGAACTTACAGCTTCAACTCTTTACTTTCTACTTGATGAGTGGTGGTGGTGGGTGGAGAAATCACCCTCCCTGCATGCCTCATCCCAGTGCCTGCCCGTGGAGCCCAGAATCTGGGCTGAGGCATTGCAGCGGGAGTGCCCAGAGCAAGCCTGCATTGCCCTCCTGCCAGCCTGGCTGCGGGCTTGCAGCACCTGGGAGCAGCAGGAGAGGAACTGGCAATGTCTTAAACTGCCTCAGAAAAATCTTTGCAAAGCTTATCTGTGTACCTCTTGCAGTGTTTGATCTCCCATGTTAGGGCTCAGTGTTAGATTGTCAGATCAGCGTTGTGGTTGTGGTGCTCAGGACAGACACAGGTCCTTGTCACTAAAGGTCACAGGCTTAAAAACATATTTTGACACAGAACTGTAGATCCTTGTCTTCTTAATGAGACTGTCATGGGTAAAATCCTCCAGGGTATTGCTCCATCTTTCAGGGATGGGAGATGCCTGAACCAGAAGTCCCAAGGGGCTGCCTTCGAAGACGGTCAGTTTGCTCATGGGAACAATCTGCAATCAAATATGCTGCAGGCAAAAGCTGTTTGGGGGGCAGAGAGCAAGCAGCGAGCCACCCCCATGCTTCCAGCAGCCTGGGTAGAGTTTGGTTTGGAAAATTCCCTTTGCCAGGATTAGGGAAAACAAAACGATACTTCTCAAGAAAGCCTTTTTCACAAAAGTGAGGCAGAGAGCTGTGCAGGTACTTTGCTGTTTTTCTTTTCACAAGAACACCAAAGATAAACCCTTTAAGCAGTTTGTGAATTCAGTAGTTCGATTGCAGGGTGTTTTAAGGTCACTCCACCTTCTGAATTCAGGGCAGTCCAGAGGCAGAGATGCTGTAAGGTGTGGGGAGCAGGTGGGCAGCACAGGAACGTGCGAGGCTGGCTGCAGCGGGATGCGACCGCATTTCACATCCAGGGATGGCAGCAGCAGAGCTGGGCTGTGTGGTTCAGTTTCCATTCTGCTGTTAATGATAAGAAATCTTAAGTGCATGATTTTATTTTTATCATTGCTGACTGATCTGGAAGCAGAATGAGATGAGAAACTCAAAGTGATCTTCGTATCAAGAGCTTTTCTTGTTTACCCAGGAAAACGCGCTCCACTTCGATAAAATTTCCAAGGGCTTCCACTGAGGTTTGAGCGCTGCTCTGAAGGGGAGACGGGAGGTTTGTCCTGGCTTGATCTGTAAGCACTGCTTGTCTGATGTAAATTATGACAAGCAAGGGATTTTGCACCACAGTGATGTTTAGTGATGCCACTCCTGGCTCTACACTGCGAGCTGCTGGGCTCCAAGCCTTAAAACTTATCCCCCACTCAAAAGCAGATCCTTTAAAGATGTCTTTATTTTATTTTCTTTATTTTGGACCTAGCAAGCCTGCCCTCTGAAGAATCTCTCTGCAAGCAGAGGCATTGGGAAGTCTTTTGCCAGGAAGTGTTTAATCAATCACTCGGTTCTGTTATCTTTTGGGTGAAAAACGATGATTTCACAAAATCTTTACATAAAAATCACAGCAGCTGATGAGAGTTACCCCTGTCAGCCAGGGCCTGTTACCTCAGCTGCTCACAACCTGGTGTTGAGAATTTCTAGGGTCCTGCAACAAAACTTCCTTTTTCTCAGCAGGATGCACTGAGGTGCACGAGCCCTCTCACATCCTATGATGTTTCCAACACAAATAGATGAGCATTACAAACCCAGTTGCTGTGCTCATCAGCAGCAGCAGCACAGCCTCAAAGAGTCAATTATTTGACAAGGTTTACATAAAGATGGTGACACTGTCCCTAACTGGTAGTATTTCCAGATTTCAGCTCCTAGCAATCCTCCTGGTTTTAAGAAAAAAACTCTTTATTTATACCAAGGTCACTAGGAATAGCTGAGTGTGAGCTGCAAGAATTGCTGTAATTGGTCAGGTTTTGCTTTCCGTGCATTGTCACTTATTTAACTAGATATTGCTTAATTAAGATCTCTCTCTGCACTTAGAAATTAACTTTATTTAAATCCAGGGATTTTGACAGGTGTAAAAATATTTCAGGGAGATCAGAAATGTGAAGGGTTTTTTTTGGGAGCTGTTCTCAGTTCCTTATTTCAGTTATAAGGAAATCCTTTTGGAAGCCCGTTTTCATGGTGTGTGCTGCTCTCAGACTTTGACATTTGAATGAGAAACTGTGATGTGTTGCAGTACTTCAAATTATCTATATTTCACCCACTACAAAGGTGAAATTGTTTCCTTAGACATTCAGTAATCTCACATGAGGAACAAAACTGATTTATAACATGTTGGTTATTATCTTACGTGATTTTGGACCTTTATATATCTAAAAGATTTAGGGATATATAAAAAAAAAAAAAAAAAAAAGATTGAAGAAAACCTCTTGTTAGGATCATTTATTCATAAGCCCCCAGGTATGTAATTCATTTAGTACCAAATACATATAAACCCAATGTCTGTCTACAGAGTGAGCCTATTTTCCTACAATGTGAGTTATAAATAACAAATCTTTGACTCTGTGTCTTTCTGATTTGAAGTGTTTCTGAATAAGGAATTAAAGCATAAAACCATAACACAGAACAGCTCCGGGGGAGATGAGGGGGGATATTCTGCTGTGATTCTATTTTCAATGATGATTTTTGCCAGTGGCAATAAGAAGGAAAGGATGTTGCAGCGCAAACCATTTGCTGTTTTTCCCTGTTAGTAATTAACAGAGGGTTCCTGTGCTTTGCATAAACACCAGCAGTGATTTGTACCACCTTTGCAGGTCCTCAGGCTGAGAACCACAACTTTTCTTTTACCTGACAGTGCTACTCCTATTTTTTTCCATCACCTGCAGAACCCTGAACACCAATCAAGTGCACCAGACTTCTGTTTCATGCTTCTTTTTTTTTTTTTTTAACTGATCTTTTCCTTGTGCTCAAGCTGTGCCTTACATCAGGGCACAGACCCAAGGCTGTGCCACGTCTTCTAAACTTTAAATGCATCTGTGGTGAACCTCTTCATGAGAAATGAACTTTGGAGAAATTCCCTTCTGAAAGCGACTTTCCAAAGTCCAGATTTGATTTTTTTTCTATTTTTTTTGTACAGCTTGTTTCCCACATAGAGAAGGCCTCATACACCCTCTCTACCAGCCCTCCCATTTTGGGGACAGTTTTGATGAAGTGATAAAGAAACATCCCATGGTGCCAACCAGTCAAAAGCAGACTGGCATCCTCTTCTTGAAACCTCTAGGAATAATTCAGTATTTCTAACTCACAGGTTTTATTACCTTATTTTTTATGATGGCACCTGAGTGTCTTGTGACAATGAATCAATGAATCAATGATCAATGAATTTAGTCTCAGTATTTTGTTGAGTTGGGGATGACTCACTGTTTGGAGGGAAAAAAGATAATGGTCCAAAGCCACTGCAAAACCACAAGTCCTACATGCAGCCTCAGCCTCACCTCACCTGAGAGTGTTTGCTTGAGAAGGGCAAAAGTCTTCTCTGGGATTTTGTTTCGGTGATTTGCTGCTTTGGTTTTTTTTCCTGATAGAAGTTAAAGTATGGATGTTTTCTTGCCAGGTACTTTTCAGAAAACTTCAATTCATTTTGAAAATTTTTCTCAGATCTGTCTCAATTCCACATATACACAAGCCACTAGGAACAGGAGTTTTCACCTGGTGAGGAAATGCGTGCGTGTCTCTTAATATCTTCTCTCAGGACAGAATTACACAATAAATTATACCAATATTAGTTACCAGTTTAATAGGGAAGCTATGTACAAAGCTGAGAATTTAAAAACCCAGCATCAGATCTCCCCTGCAGGCCACACTGTTACGTGGTGCACAATAAATTGCATTACTCTTGTGCTGTATGACTTTATGGGAACCTGAGGTTTCCAAGGCCAGCACAGGGAAGGGATGGATGGGAGCCACACAGTGCAGGTCTGGGGTAACAGGGCTCCTGTTTCTGGCTGGTAAATGTGCAGATTGTTCTGCATCAGACTGAACAGCAGCAGCTGAATACAGAGATGGGGTCCCTGGATTAGTCTGGGATGGGCAGAACCCTGCATTGCCTGGCCTCAAAGCAATGCAGGAATGGAGAAAGCTGGATTTCTCATAGACAGCAGCAGTTAAAGCTAAGGAGAATCCCATATCCTCTCTGTGAGGCTGGATCCTGGCAGGACAGAAGTCTTCAGGCTTGGGAAGAAGAATAGGTACAGCATCCATGGGTCTTCCATAGCGAAAACACAAGTGAGAGGTAAGAGCCATGCCAGACCTGTAAAGGCAGAAGGAATGAGAACCCCAGCAGGGTCTGGTGCAGGATGTGGCAAGGAGACCTCACAGCCCTGGGTGCTGGGAAGTGTGGGGAGCCAGGAGAGGGCAGGACTTGGATGCTGGGGGTGGGAGAGCCTCTGCTGCTGCACGAGGGGCAGTGCAGGAAGGGAGCAGAGGCCCCAGGAGGTGCCAGCCCAGGCAGTGCCCAGCAGCACCCACCCCTGTGCAGAGCAAGCTCTGCAGGATCAGCCCACGGGCTCCCAGCAGGGTTCTCTCACCTATTGTTTTCCTGCGCCTTTCCTCAGCTGCCATCTCCTTTCTTCGCTGCTCCCAACTCTTCAGTGATCTCTGATGCACAAAATCAAGATGAGGAAGCCCCTTTCTTTCAGGATGGACCCTGTTACCCTCCCAGCTCATCCACAGCTGCTCAAGCCCATACCCTTCCATAAAGCAGGAGTTCAAACTTTGCTCTCATCTTCCTCCTCCTGGCTGTGGCTGTTCCTGAGGCCCTCCAGCCACACAGAGACATAAAAGATGCATTTGCAGATTTTGAAAATTAAAACCATCTATACAGCCAGTGGGAAGGGATCAGCTTATTTGGTTGCTTAATGAAATATAAAGATTATTTTAACCAGTGTAAGCACTATTCGACAGCTTGTGAAACACAGCAGTGGCTTGATGAATGGCTTTCTCCATTTAAAAAAATTGCTGCATGATGTCTTTTAAATATTTAATTTATTGGGGTTGGAGTGAGCTCAGAGCTGACAGTTAAACAGGAGCTATTTGTGGTCTCAGTTAACTTTGCTTACCCGGCTGAACCGTCTCGCTCAGTAAATTCCCTCATTTTTTATACAGAATCTGGGATGATACATTTGCTGCACAAGTGAGTAGGAAGTTCTGCCTGTTGTCTGCACTGCAGTGTAACAGGCAGTTATCAAAGCTGTGATGGGCACTGACTCCCATCCTGAGTCCACTCCTATCATAGAAGCCCTTCTCTCTTTTCTTTTCTTTTTTTCTTTCTTTTTTTTTTTTTTTAAATCCACTTTTTTCCAGGCCACCCAAAGATGTACACATAAAATCATCTTTTAACAATCAAAAACACTGAAATAGTCCTGGAGCAAGTGCTTGGGCTCCAGACACAACACCACTGGCAGTGTCCTTGGAAGACTCTATAGTATGGGAAAATTCCCCTCCTCTCCCTCTTGGTTTTTCCTTTAACGTGCCAGCTTGCTGCACGGCCGACGACGTGCAAGGGGGATTAGAAAAGAAAAAACAGGCGTTTCTGTGAGCTGGGAGTCAAAGACACTTGGCCTCCCACGTATCTTCTGGCAAGGCTGAGCCCCGGTGTGGATTCTCCAGCCTCTATTAAGGACAGAGGTCTGGCAGCAGCCCAGGGCAGTTAATAGGTTCTGTGTCCTCAAATGGTTTTCACAAAACACACAGGAACTTAATAAGCTTTGAGACCTCCACCCCGCTGGCCAAAGCTGGTGCAGACAGCCAGCTGGTTCACAAGTGAGGAGGCAGAATGAAGTTGCAAACCTCTGTTTTGCTGCCTGTGCTGGTCAGAAAAGCCAGTCCTGCCCTTGTCTGTGAGTAAGTTTTATTGGGTGGTGTGATGCTCTTGGGAAATGGACCACACCAAGGATGGGGTGAGGCTGAACCACAGGTCAGTCTTTCCCAGGTGATGGGAAATGTCCTCTGTGGCCATGTCAATGGTGCATGTCACTGGGACATGTCCCTGAACATGTCACCAGCAGCAAAACTGGGCAGTCCAAGAAAGCAACACCATAGCTGTGATTTCACCATGAACCCCACTGTGAGGAAAATAGATAAGAATGCCAAAAATCTGTTGGTGTGTGAAGTCCATCAGCTTGATCAGAGAACCAGCAAACAATTTTGTCATTGTTTAAATCTTTGCTAAGCTGCATTAGAGCAGAGCTATGGCATTCTTGTGTTTCAGTTGGCACCTGAAATGAGAATGTCCATTTTCACATCTTATTTTAGAGTCATGGGGAGTCAACCCAGAGTGGGTGAACAGGCAGATGAAGACACCTCAGGGTGTGTGTCAGATCTTTGTGATGTAACCACACCTGGACCTGTCACCCTCCATTGTCACTCAGTGCTGAGATGATGCAGTGGCAGAGCACGAGGGACTTGGGGAAACGGGAACGAAGCAGAGCACTAAATTCCAAAGTTATGGGTTTATAGTTACTGCAGCCTCTTTGAGAAGACAATCCCAAAAGCAGAACTCACATTTGTGAGGCTCATCCTTGAGCTGGCACAGTGTTTGACCAAACTCCAGCTGTATGTTTCCCTGCCATTCCCTGGCACCACAGTGTAGGGATGCTTGCGAGGGTGAAGCCACGAGATGCCCCAGGCTCTATTGTACTAAATTCAGTTGCTTTTTAAGGAACTCCCACTTGGTCCCTGGCTGTTACACAAGGTCACTTCATGTTTGTGCTTCTTACATCAAGGTGGAGAGAACAGGAGTTAGAGCAGGAGGGACAGTGGGACCAACTCATTTCCATCTCTCCCTCTTCACCACAGATCTGTCCCTCCATGGTATAAATCATTTACTGGGAAATATGCAGGTCTTTTTGCAGTACAGAAAATACAGCAGATAATTGTTCTTCCAAATTTTTTTCTGTTCAGTGCATCACGTTTCTCCTAAAACCATGGGCATTTTTCCTAAAATCATCACCTCCCTCCAGTGTTTAAATTGTTTTCTAAGAGGCTGCCTGAAAAGATGTCTGCTTTCCTTAAGTTAGTCCAGCTGACCCTCTTTCCCTGAACGTTTGTTCATTGCACTGGCTTTCCAGATGGTGACTTGCTGATGTAAACGGTGGTTTAAAAAATTTATTTTGTGGCTAATGTTTCACAACTTCCTTTCTGATGTCTTACAAACTGCAGGAACGACATCCTGGAGGCCCTCAGTCATTTACAACAGGGATGAATGAAGCATTGCTCGGCTTTTGAGATCAATATTAGCTCAGTTTTACAGATGGTCTATAAGGAAAAAGAGCTTGAAGTTTCATGCAGAGCCCACACTAGGAAAAAAAAAAAAAAGCCATTAGTTTTCTGAAATAATTTCCTTGCTATTGAGCTATGAAATGTCGGTATTTATTGCAAACCTTATTCCCTCTTTAGCCATAACATTTTTGGTGCTATTATGCCGCAGATTTATTTTCCTTTACACCACATGCTCTTTTCCCACCCTCCACCCCCCCTGTATCATTTGTGTTTTCTTAAGAAGACCAGTTAGAAAAATGAATAATGAATGGAAACAAATTATAAATGAGTGAGTTCAGATGAGAAACATTATTCGACATTCCAGCGCTGGGATTACAAATAGTCCACTGTAGGCAGTGATAGGGGGAAAATCCCAGCTAGCCCTGGAGCTAGGACAATGCATTAAAAATCACTGTAATATGATAAACTGTATTGTGGTATGCAAAAAAATTATTTTCCCATATTTTGATCAGCATGAGTGAGATATAGTCGGATTCTGGGCTTTAAGTTTGGAAGCTGGACTGGTGTTGGTGGTGCTTCAGGTGTACAGGAGATATTTCCTTTCCTGTCCCAGAACCTGTTGGATTTGAGAGGTCAGACAAGAGCCTTGCATGCAGCACTTTTAACTCTGAGCCCAGCTTTCCCAAAGCTCTGCCGAGACAGCAGGAGGCTGGAGCAGCACGTCCCTAAGGCCCTGTGTCCTGTGGCTGATGTTTTGCAGGTTTATGTCACCATGCAGCACTATGGAGTGAACGGCTACTCCCTGCACGCCATGAACTCGCTGAGCGCCATGTACAACCTCCACCAGCAGGCAGCTCAGCAGGCCCAGCACGCCCCCGACTACCGGCCCTCCGTGCACGCCCTCACCCTGGCTGAGAGACTGGCTGGTAAGAACAACTCATGGCTTTTGCCCTTGCCTGCCACTAAAAACCCCAAACCAACAACAACAACAACCAGAAAAACATCAAAAACCCAGCGCAAAAAAAGCCCAACCAGACCCTTGTTGTTTGCGTTGAGCGAGACTCTTCTGGAGTGTGGGAGAGCCAAGGGGCATGGTGTGCTCCTCAGAAGTGTCCCTGTGTCACTCAGGTGACACCTCCAGTGTTTGCTGGCAACTTGCTTCAGACTGGCTTCCGACAGCTGGGAAGCTCAGGGGAGAGATGGGACGTGGTGCCACTATATGGGACTGAAAAGAGAGTTAAAAAGAGACTGAAATGTCTTTTAACAAGTGAACATAAAACAGCAAAGAATTTCCCTTTCTTGTTAGTAAATAAGGGCAGAATGAACATCATCATGAAGTAAATTGGATTACCCAGCTCAGACACACAGGTTTTGCATTCCCTAGCAGCCACCTCCTGCCATCCCAGGCCATAGCTTGTTTCTCCACGTTATCTCTTCATGCAGCTGTTTTCCACTTCTTTCCTAAAAAGCACTTTTTCTTTCTGGGAAATTATCTTCATTTGGATCTTATTTGGGTTTCACCTTGACCTATTTCTTTCTGGGGGTCCTAGACCCTGCCTTGGGTGACAGTTCCCTGCAGATCCTGCTGCCTTCCATAAAACAGCTTTTTAGCACAAATCAAGTCAGATGTGACTTTACCAGGCAGTGTCATTTACGCAGCACTGTTGGTGGTGGGGCAGCACGACAGGAGCTGCTGGTCCAGAGCATCTGAGCTGGCTTTCTGTGTTCAGCCATGGCTGTAACAGCACTGATCCTCTCCTTAATAGGAAGTGCAAAGCCCAGACAGTATTTTATTATTTGCTAGAGCTAAATGTTCAAAAATAATGGATGGAGACCTGAGAATATTTGGTGTGGTAGGGCAGATGTATCTGCTCTAAATTTCAGCCTGCCACAAAACATCCAGACCTGGCTGAGATCATCAAAGGCTCCTGCAGTGCAAGTGATCAACAGCTGCAACATCACTGTTTTGGTCTGGGCTTGGATGCAGTGATGCAAAGCAGACCTGACAACCAGAACATGGAAGCTAAAGTAAAAAGTTACCATGCTTGTGATTCTAGAAACTTTCCCAGAATGGAATTACCTCCCCTGGGTGTCTGAAAATGTGTATCTGTTCTAAGATGGCTTTCTAGTTGTCTGACATTGAAGAAAAAAAAAAAAAAAGAAAAAAATTGTAGAGGGATTCCTTCCAGTCCAGAGTAGGTGGGGAAAATTACCTGTCCTGACAGCTTTGGTGGGCTCAATTTAATAAATAATGGCTTAAGCCAAAATGAGGATGCAGAAGTTTTGGGAAGGTCCTCCCAGGTGGGCAGTCCAGAAAGGCATGATGATAAAGGTCTTGGACTTTTTGGATCAGGGAGCCACAGCTGGCTGTCAGATCTTGGTGCCAGCACTGTTCCCTTATCCAGCTGTTAGTTGTGACCTTCTTTACATGGTTCTAAGTGGCCTGTGGGATACTTGGGGTGGAGCAGGGCAGAGCAGGAGTCATCAGTAACCCACCAAAGTGGAATCAAGGAGACCTGGACTCTCCTCTTGGCTCTGCTGCTGGGCTACAGAGTGATGAGGAGAGCACTGTCCTTGTCCTGGCCATCCATCCCCTTGTTCCCTGCCCCTTTCAGTGGTCAGGTGCTCAGATGGGAGCAGATGGCCCTGAACTCTGCAGTGTACCTTGCAGACCCTGGGTCTCACCGTGCCCCTTTTCTAGCTGCAAGGATCTCTTGAAAGATGTTTGTGATTTTTATCTTTCAGAGTAGAGGATGGAGGACTTAACATCTTTGACCCTAACTAGGCTAAAGCAGAGGAAGATAAAAAAAAGAATAAAAAAGCTATTCTCATATTCTTGACTGGAAAATTCAATTGGTTTCCTGACCTCTTATCTTTAAAATTAATAACCCACCTGGAAGACTTTCCAAATTAAATCTCACAGTCCCCTTGTCTGCTTATCATTGGCAGTGTAGGCATTATATACCTACAAGCTGTTTCCTCTGCAGTTGCCTCACATTCTGTTGCTTCTGAATATCTTTCAGTGCAGGTTATAGATCTCATTTGCCTTCCAGGGACAGTCAGAATAAAGCAGCACAAAAGCAAATGACCTTAAGTCAGAAAACAGAGGTTTCTGGTGGTAACTGCAAAGCCTCACCTGCAATTTATATTCTCCTTCTTGCACAAAGCCTGAAAACATAGTTAAAACATTAAAATAATTGCTGGTTGCCTCTCGCTGGAGTGGCCAAAGTTAATGCATGAGCTGCCGCCTCTGGGGAGCTGGTAGGTCTAACCTCTACTCTAGAAATTTGGGAATATTCCAGCCTGCAGGTAGGGTGTTTAACCAGTGCCCTTTCTCCTGCTTTTGTGTACTTGAAACACAAATGTTGGCTTTTTAAAACGTTTTGGGGAAGCTTCAGTTTCATTTCTTGTGCTGGAATATCCCTTCTCCTCGCCCGGCTGCCCTGTGAGCTGTGCCCGGATGCACAGGGACGGTCCCTCTGCCTCTGAAGGGGCAGCTTTACCACCAGCATTTGAACTCCCCAAGGAGCTCTGATAGCTCAAACACAAAATTCTCTTGTATGCAACCAGCACTATACTGTTGAAGACCTTTAGCCTGATCACATCTTTGCCAGGTTGCCAAAACCACGCAGCTTTGGCAATCCCCCAGAAGGGCGCTGCGAGTGCTGATCTAGAATGGAACAGCTGGAAGTTTTGGAAGAGGAATGTTTGAGCAGTGCAAAGCTGATTTGCTATGCTCGTTAGCCAGTGGATCTGAGACCTGGCTGTGTGGTGCTGGGGGTGGCCCAACAGCAGGTTTTGGTTTATTGTTTAGATTCATGTCACGACGCTCGTGACAAAAGCGCAAATAAACAGCAGCCAGAGCCTTCATCGGGCTCTGAGCGCTGATAGTGCCAGCTTTTCTCCCTGCTCTGTTGTTTCCTCATGTGTTCATTCCTCCCTTCTACTGGAAGTCACATTCTTAACCGAATTAAAAATGATACCAGACACTGCTCTTTCTGCATTTCCTCTATGAGAGCAAACCTCTTGCCAGACTGTTTCATTCCAGGGCTGTAGCACAGCATGTCCCAACTTGCATAATAAAGGGTGGGTTTTTTTCATTTTCAAGTAACTTATTTTCATTGATTTAAGATCTTTCTACTCCCACTAACTGTTGTGCAATAATAACGCCTCTGGTAAAATAATAAGCCCTTTACTGTTGGCATCAGATTTTCCCCAGTCTGAATTTCTTCTCTGCCCTCAATTTTCCAATTTTCCTTGGTTTGCGAAGTCAGACTTTGTGAGTAGGTGCTCTGCTGAGAAGAGCTTAGCACATGAGCTCTGGGCTTGTAACCAGTGGGGCTGGACGTGGCCCTGGCTGCTGTTTCCACCCCAGATGCTGGAGAGTGTCCGTGCTCAGCAAAGGATGTGCTTTGGAGCAAAATGCACAAAAGCACATGAGATGAAATGCTGTCTGAACTGGAGCCCAGAACAGCTCTCCAATATCAGGCCTTGAAGACTACAGTGAGCTACGCACAAGACGCTAAGGAAGTACAAGAGTGAATGTCCCCACATCATTTTGCAGTTGTGTTTTTTATTGGCAGGTGCTCATGCCATGGTGGGATCTGGGCATCTGCATGTCCTGCCCCTGATGTTGGAGCAGATTGAGTTATTTCAGCCAAATTCAGCACTGGACAATTCACAGCTGTCACGGAAAGAGGTTTTCTCTCCTCCTAAAGAATAGGCTGTTAGAATCATAGAATGGTTTGGGCTGGAAGTGATCTCAAAGGTCATCTAGTTTTAACCCTTCTGCTATGATTTTATCTCTTTGGACACCTCAATTAACCAGTAAAACCCGTATGTATGTGTTTCATTAGCTCTAAAGCAATGGAAAAAACGTTCTGTAGTTTTGTCTGATGTTAGCAAGTGCTTTATTCGACTGTAAGCGTACAAATTCCAATAATTAAATTGGCCACTTTTCTTGTCTTCCAACGGCTGTACATTTCAAGACATCATTTTGGAGGCACGTTATGGGTCCCAGCACCGCAAACAAAGGCGAAGTCGCACGGCCTTCACTGCCCAGCAGCTGGAGGCCCTGGAGAAGACCTTCCAGAAGACTCACTACCCAGATGTGGTGATGAGAGAGCGGCTGGCCATGTGCACAAACCTGCCAGAAGCCAGAGTCCAGGTACTGATATTTCCTGGGTTTGCGAGTGGGGATGTTTAGGAGAACATAGCCGGGTTCCCAGAGGGCTGGCAGCAACCTTGACCTCCCAGGATTTTCTCGGTGGAACCGAAGATTTTGGGGCAATAAAGTTGTCAAAGGCAGGGGCAGGGAGGATAAAATTACCCAAAGTCACACATCTGTTAAAGAAAGTTCTAATCCACGCGCACATTTTTTAAATTTAGGATTGTCTGAAGTGTACGCTGGTTTTCATTTGTTCTTTCACATTTCTTTGGGGGAAATTTTAGAGACAGCAACAGAAGCCTACTTATTTATTTATTTGTGAGGCTTTTCTGGCTTTCTCAGAAAAGTAGAGACCCAAGTAATTCCAGCTGCTCTTTTCCACCAGTGTCAATATTTGTAACATCTCAGGCCAAGGTTTGGGTTTGCTTTTTGTTTTCGTTTGCTTTTTTTTTTTTTTTTTTTAAGTTTCAACTAGTGAAATGTGCTAGTTCATAACCTGCCACTGAAGAGGTTCTTGTCTTTTAAAAGGCAAATATTCTTCACTGCAAAAAGTAGTGGAAAAAAATTAGTTCTTTTATAAAAGTATCGAGGAATTTTGATCTAAAAAATGGTTTGTTTCCTTATCTAACCAACCAAACAACATGAACAAGATTTGCAAATACATTTCTCTTATTCCATGTATCTGATTTAGGTTCAAAAAATAATGGATCCTCTTCTCCTTTCCTAGATGCAGCTCCCAGACAACAGCCTATGCCTGTAATGAGTACTTTGAGTGTTGCCACCATAGTTCTGATACACTTATAACCAAATGGTTTTAGAAACTTAGCAGACTGTAAGCCAAGGTAATGTCATCAGACATTACAGCTGCTAGACATCCTATTGGATGCAGCTGTCTAACCAATTAGGGGAAAAAACACTAACAAACCCCAAAAAACACCAGCAGTGGAGCCTGTTAAAGAATCAATATAGAGGCTGGGTATTTTTTAGTCTGTTTGAAATGTTATCTGTGGATTCACTGAAAACAGTCAATCCCTAAGGTCCAGCAAAGTGGAATGGTCTTTGGGCACAGCGGGCTTGCAGCACCTCATTACTTGGGGTTCCCCTGAAACTCCAAAGCTGAATGATGCTGAATTTGGCACTGAGCAGGATTCTCACTGTTTTTCTCCCTTGCTGTTTGTGGCACTGAAGGTCTGGTTCAAGAACCGGAGAGCCAAATTCCGTAAGAAGCAGCGTAGTCTGCAGAAAGAGCAGCTGCAGAAGCAGAAGGACTGTGAGGGGAGCCACAGTGAGGGAAAGATGGAGCCACCTGTGCTGGAGACCCAGGCTCCCACCCCGGACACTGAGAAGGTCCAGAGCCTCCCCAGCGAGGTTGGCACAGACCTCAACCTGACCCTGTCGGAGCAGTCTGCCAGCGAGTCGGCACCCGAGGACCAGACTGACAGAGAGGAGGAGTTCAAGAGCACCTTGGATGAGGCCAAAGTGGACAAAAGCCCCGGTGTGGACAGCAAGACTTTGAACTGCAAGAGAGCGAGCCCAAAAGCAGGTGAGGGGCAGCATCTTGATGGGGGTTGGTGTCAGGATCTGTCTGCTGGTGGTCAGGACCCCTTTCCAAGGGGAATGCTGGTGGTTGGGTGTAGCCCCATATTCCCTGTGGAGCAGGTGCTCACGGATGGGCTGTGCAGGCTGGACCTCTTGTCCTCAGCACTGAACAAGCACCGCAGAGGGCAGGATGTCCATTGCAGCTGGAGCACTGAAAGAGCAAAGGCCTTCTGCTCCAGTTAGATTTTGGGGAGATCAGTACCCAGCAGCAGCAGCAGCAGCAGAGAGCTCAGCCCCATTTCTACACTCTGAGGTGCCGAGTATGGGAAAGGCACACATTTAGCTCTCGTGAGCTGTCACAGCCTCTCCCATTTGCCCTCCAGCGCAAGAGAGAAGCCCATGCTGCTGCCCAAACCTTTCTGGGGTGTGAATAAGCACCTGCATCCAGCCTGTAGGAATAACCCCCATCCCCTCTGTCTCCTGCTACAGAGTCCCCCATCAGCGCGACCGTGACGCCTTCATCCAGCAGCGGCCTGGCTCAGACTCACTCCTACTCCTCCTCGCCCCTGAGCCTCTTCCGCCTGCAGGAGCAGTTCCGCCAGCACATGGCAGCCACCAACAACTTGGTCCATTACTCCTCCTTTGAAATGGGGACACCGTCTGCCATGCCCTACTTGGGCATGAACGTCAACATGGCCCCGCTAAGCTCCCTGCACTGTCAGTCCTATTACCAGTCGCTGTCCCACGCTCAGCAGGTCTGGTCCTCCCCCATCCTGCAGGCCTCCAGCTCCCTGCCAAGCCTGAACAGTAAAACCACGAGCATTGAGAACCTGAGGCTCCGGGCAAAGCAGCACGCGGCGTCGCTGGGGCTGGACACCCTCCCCAACTGACTGCCCACGGGAGGAAGCACCAGAGGTTGGCACTCCTTGAGACCCCACGCACCCCCACCTCTTCCTGGAGCCAGGTGCTCCCTTGCAGGGAAAACTTTGCGTTTATTAACGTCTTCTTAGCACCACGGTTGCGTCAGACATTGCTACTGGCCTGGTCTTCACTAAAATATTTAATGAGGAAGGGGGAGAGGATCTGTGTTTAGACAGATGAACTGTCCTCTGGACTGCCATGAGTTCAGCCTGTAACGTTCAGGAGGAGCCCCTTGTCCTCATCCCCTCGATAAGGTGCCAACTCTGTTATATTCACCTTTTATTTTGTTGTTGCTGTTGCATTCTTTGGGGGAAGAAAGAGTCCTTCTTTGTCTTGTATATAGTTTATAATGTTGACAGCACCCATCATCTGTGTGTTACTGTCAGTGTTACAGAACCGTGACCTCTTTTGCTTTTATTCCCCTTTCCTTTTCAATTTTAGTAGCTAGTATCAGAGTTACAAATCAGCCATCATCTTGACCTCAGCTGGTAGCTAGCTGCTCTTCTTGGGTCAGCATCCTAAAGGTGTTCATGAGGAAGAGAAATGATTGCGCACTTCACCACTCCACTTCTCCCTTCTCTGCTAAAGCTAACTTTTTAACAACTGGGAAATGATCTGAAGGTGAATTTCCTGTTTAAGCACTTCCTATAAGGCAAGCATTTTTAGTTTTCTTTCTAATAGCACTTGCTCAAAGAGGACAAAATATTGGCCAAATGCTGCTGGCTGGGAGAAAATGAAGGCCAAATTTGCAGATTATTTTTGATCGATGTTGTTTCCTCTTTGATCTTCAGTGAAGTGTAAACTTTACTTGCAAATTACAGGGTTTTCTTTTCGGAGAGCGTTTTGGTCTTACTTTGACAATAGATAGTAATAAAAATTTTGTATGGACTCCTGGTATGTTCATACACCATGAATTTTATGGTTCTTTGACAAAAAACTTGATTAATGCAAGCTGTGTCTAGAAAAAACCTCTGATCACCAAATTCTGTTCTCAAGCCCTCAGTCCAGAAAGCGATTATCAGGTGGAAATGTAACAAGTGAAAAATTATGAACTGCTGGAGGCAAAGCAGGTGTGAGCAGGGGCTTTATATTCTCTTGGGAATTGAGGGGGAATAGATGAACTTGCCAAAAATGCAGGGTTTGAAAGTAACCAAAATTCACCAGCTTCAGAATTATTGCATTGAACAGTTCCAGTGTCATTTCATTGGAATGACCCATCATTCACCCTTGGGTGGTTTTCCTTGTTGAGAAGGAATTGTTTCTGCCAATTTAAATCACTTTTTATTTTTTTATTATTTTTTTTGCCCAACCAAATAAACATTTTGGACTCACTGCTATTACCCTGAGCATTAAGGAGGGATGACATTAAGATCTCATCTCCAGTACTGCCTAGGACAGAGAATTCCAGAGTGACTCTAGAGCAGGTGGTGTGTTTGTACCCCAAGAGTGTGGTCTGGCTGTGTCACTAACAGGCTGGGCAGAGCTGTGCTGGCTCTCTGCAAATAATCATAATTGATTTAACATGAAGACCCATAGCCACCCAAATGGGGCCCCTCTCACTCCCACCTTGCTTCATACTGGGGCAGCAGCTGGGGGTGGAATGACCTATTTAAACATAGAGGGAAAGAGTGTTTTCAGTTATCACTTCTTGAAAAAGCACCTAACTCACACAAATAGAGATGTAAGAATAGCTGTTTGATGGGAAATAATGGTTTATCCCTCATAAAGTTGTAGCAGGAGCAGATCTCTGGAGGGGGCAGCTCATCAGCTGCACCAGCTTCCAAGGAAAATGGAGTGTCTTCCATAAATATTTCTGTCGTGCCAAACGCTTCAGTTTGGGGCTTTTCTCTCATGCTTTAGTTTTCCTGACTGTGTCAAATCAGCCCCTGTGACCGACAGAAATCTCCACTTTGCCAAAACCAAATGTAATTGTAGGAAGCAGATTTTTGGCTGCCCCTTTCAAAGGAGTCTGAGTAAATTAAAACCACCAAAGCACATTTTCTCTGTCCAAAAAGAAAGTCCCAGCTTTCATTTTTTGCTGCCTGTCACCCAAACCAGGGACACCCAAACAGAGCTTTAATTTTCCTCCTCCTTCCTCAAAAGGCTCTATTCACCTATATTTTTTTCTGTGCCCTGCTAACCTCTGCAATGTTCTAGGCTGTGGAGTTGCTTTACCAGAGCAAAGCAAACACAAATTTAGTTAACACCCCTTCTGATGTTGCTCCCTGGTGCCAGTGAACAAGTGAGGTAATTTGGTGTGAGATCAGATCTGCAGTTGATCTCTTTTTTAATTAATAAAAGATGCCCCTGAAACTGCAGCTCGTGTCAGAGGGTGTTTCAGGCAGAGAGCAGAGGGTTGCTGTTGTTCTTGCACCATCCCAGGTAAGACAGGTATCTGTTCTGTGCCCTTGGGGCTGGAAAGGGAGGCACCAGCACACACCAGGGCAGATACAGCCTTACCAGGGTTTGTGATGGATACCACAGCATCTGCCACAGGAAGGTCAGAATGCCTGGATTTATGGGCTGCTCCTGCAAGGAGAGGACAGGCAGCACAGGAGATAAGCTCACTTGATCCAGCACTAGATTTGCCATGATCCTCTGGAGGGAGACGAGATCTCCCCCACTGAGCCAAGGAGGGAAACTCTTCCCTGTGCCTCAGTGCAAAAATTCATTTTAACATTCACAGCCTTCACATCTCGACAGCCCCTGGAGCCTGACCCCCTTCACCCCTGTGTTACTGCTGATCTCCTTCCTCACAGAGCCTTGGAGCTGCTACCAGGAACTTCCCCAGTGGAGCATCTCTCACAGCATTAAAAACCAGCACTGAGATGAGGCCAGCACGGCTCAGGAAGCAAACTGGGAGAGGAGACATTTGGATTTCCATCAGTCCGTAGGGGCATTTATTCAGCATCATCCTCATCTCCTCTGCGAGGAGCAGCAGTTGACTGAGGTGCAGCTGGTCCTGAACCAGGGCATGTGAATAATTCCCACCTGGAGATTATTCCTCCCATTCTGAATCAGGATGAAAAATCTAAAATTTAAAAATAAACAGGGAAAAAAAAAGGAGATTGCTTTAAGTACAGATGAGTCACTGAATTATTTGATGCAAAGTTTGGTGTTTACCTTCTTACAGTCAACCTTAAACATCCATGAGGGGAGTGAGCTGACCTGAAAACCCAACATTTATTTGGAAATGCAAAAATGCAAGAATTTAGGCTCACAGCTTGCAAAAGTATAATAATTAATTACCTGTCAAAACCCATTCTTTCCTGCATATTGTTGTAAGGTCTCTGAGCTCTTGGGCTATTTCTGACCAAAAGAAAATTATGAAGAAACATAGAGAGAAACTCCCCCTTCAATATAATCCTGTGTATGTATTGGGAAGGCTGAAAGGATTGATTCTGCACCATTCCTCTTTGAATTTGGCAGAGCTGGATGTTTCTCCAGGTGGGAAGAACCCCTGCAAATGTCCTAATTTGAGGTCTGAGGTCTGCTTATCCCCTTTTCTTCCACCACCCCAGCTGTTTAGGAAAATGAAGTCACTGATGAGTCTCAGACTCAAAACAGATTGAGCTTCCCCTCCTCACTTCCAGACAGAGATCTGACACAACAAACATTTTAGTTGGACATAACGTGGCTTCTTCCATCACAGGCATAAAACACTTGGGGTGTAACACAGAGATCCTACCTCACCAGGCAACAGAATTATTGTAGGGGAGAAGAAGAGTTCTCCATCCCCTCTGGGTGCTGTGCCAGCCTCATACAAGGGCAGGGAGTTCCTGGGACAGCTTCACCACGGGGAGGTTAAAGGTAAAAAGGGAAGCAACGTTTTGTGTTCTGTGAGGCAAAAGATCATGATGATTTTTTAATGTATGAAATGAGCACCAAACAAATGTGCAGCATGGCACACAGGGCAGAAAAATTATTTGTCCAATCATTTAAAAACAGTGGTGGGAAATCTGGGAAAATCTCCCTAGTTCCTGTTTGGAGACAGGTTAGAGATCTGGAGATTTCCTCTGCTGGTCTTTTGCCCTTCCTATGGCTTTGTTTGCTTTGCCTCTCCTTGGTGGAGCAGCTCCAGCTCCAAACCCTCCTTCAGTGATTTTATAAAGGTTTTATACCTTGTCTTTGCAGGATGAAGGGCCAGGAGAAAATCAGTCATAATATTGAGGGCAAAAGTTTACCCAAAATGTCTTGTCTATGCTGCAAGAGAAGTCAAATAGATATTAATTAAATAAAAAAAAAAATGAAATATTTAAACAGTGCAGAAGAAATGCTAAATGAGAAAGTACCCAGTAATGATGCCGGGAAGCTGAAAGGAAACATCTTTTTTTCCTTTTTTTTTTTTTTGTCTTTATAATTTTTTTGGCTAAGAAGAAGAAATGTCCTTGATGGTAAATATGGGAATAAAGAGAGGTATTTTCTTTTTTCCTATATTTCCTCCAAGAAAAATTTGCTTTGTAGGAAACACAAAAAATGCTGCCAAATATGAAAATCACCATCATCAAGCAGATCCCTCCACATCTCCTTTCTCATTTAGATGTTTCACCATGTGAAGAATTTAAAAGAGCTCTAGGTATGTGTTGCCACTGCAGCCAGCCAAAGAGTTGCTTATTTTTGCTGAAGAAACACCAAAGTAGGTAGACATAGAGGTGGGAACTAATTATTTCTGTCCCTCTGTTCCACATGTGGTATTTCCATTGACATGACAATTTTGAGCAACATCAGGACATTTCTGAAGAGTTCATACATAAAGGATTAAATAAACCTCTCTAGAAAAGGAATGCAAATTAAAATCCACCATATTCTATTAGTTTAATTACAGTAGCTATGAAACATAATTCAATTAAGCTTGAAAAAAGTCAATTACAGAACTTTCCTGCTGGTTTTTACAAGCTGTGTTGATTTTTCTATTCCTCCCTTCTTAGCCCTCCATGTGCCCCTTGCTGCTTTTTTATGATCTGTTCTAGAGCAGCATAATACATCTCCTGATCATTTTTTTTTTTCTTTTGAGTGAAAAAAAAGCTATTTCTCTGCGTGGGTCTGCTCTCAGCCCAAATCCGTAGTGGAAGGATAAGAAGAGGCTGGTGCAATAAACAACAAAAAGAAAAACCCCCAAAAATTTCAGCAATGCAAGATCAAACAAACAAAAAAATCCCCCGCTCTGCCGTGCGGCGGCTGCGACTCTCCCACCGCGTTACACAACAGCCCAGCAATGACTCAGGTTCCCTGCTTTCCACAGACTTTGAGGATGCTGTTTGCTTCCCAGCTGCTCAGGCAGCAGCATCCACATTGTCCCTGGATTTCCTGGGCTCCTGGGAAAGAGATGCAAAAGCTGAGGTGCAGAAATTAGGACCCTCATCACCGCTGCGATGCCAGAGGGGAATTATCACACCAGTTCCACTGGAGCAATGCCACAGCTGGGAACAACACTCAACCCCCACATTAATTTGTAAAGAATGTACAGTTTTTCATATACTAACCAAAAAAAAAAAAAAAGTGATTATATTTTTAATTGTCTGGGTTCCAGGCTGGAAGTCCTCTTCAAAATCTCTGTAGGACACACAATAAACCCACAGCGAGTTAAATGGTGCAGCTGGTGCCCCAGGAATGGCCAAAGCCTTTTCTAACTGCTCTGGCAATTGAGTGGGGCCATCTCATAAGGCAGAACTTTAGAAGTGTCTCTGCAACAGAAAATAACTTTTCAGTTTATTTTCTCATGCCAGGAGGCAATCAGTTTATTCTTTTTTTTTTTTCCCCAGGTTCTGACCCAAGGTGTACAGTTAGCTCCTGAGTGTATCCGTGTTTGTATGTCAAACCCATCTTGCAAAAGGAACAAAGGCTTTTAAATTGCAAAAAGGAAATCAAAGTAATATACTGTACAGATTGCTGTAAAATTGAGCTGTAGTGTAAGACCTTGTGCTTTAGAATTCACTATTGAGGAACTCAAATGTGTATCATATTTATTTATTCTGGTAGGTAAAAGAAGAAGAAAAAAAAAAAGAGTTTATATTCATTTCTGAAAAGCTGCAGCATGATTCTATGTACCAATTGTGCCAGTCCTGCTTTCTGTAAAATTATTGCCTGTTTTCATACTCGGCTAATAAAAAGGGAAAAAAATCAAGAAAAATGCATTGTGTGAAGCATTCATTAACCTGAGGCTGGGACCACACTGAGGAAGCTGCACAAAAAGGTGTTAAAAGCAGCTTCTTGCTGTTGGGGTTGACATCTCCAGCTGGGGTGGCAGGTGAAAAGTCCCCCTTGGTCCCAAGACACAGTGGCTGCAGCACCTCTTGTCCCCTTCCTGCACAGCCCAGGGCAGAATTCCTGCCTGGTGAGGTGATGGTAGGAAAGAGCTGAGCAGACAGCACATCTAAAGGCACTGGTGCACAATAAATGAGACCACTCCCAAAAAACTGGGGTTTCCATGTGATTTTGAGGATGTTTCTGTTCTTTTGGTAGAAGATGTGCCCTGCTTTTCCCAGCCATGGAGGGCTGTGCTCCAGGAGATGGCAGAAAAGCTTCTGCAAACTTGTTCCTCTGTCTCCTGTACCTTCAGAGTTAGTTTGAACCTAAAAGGTGAAACTACTTCTTGGTGGTGATTTCATGGGCTTTTCACCTTGGGTATAGGCCAATGCCTGGTAAAGCAGATGGAAAAAATATTTTTTATCTGTATTTTCCTGAAGTCATCCAATAATGAAGCTCTTTTAAAAAAAATCAAATTATTCCATTTCAGAATGTCATCCCCCATTAATATAATCTCCCAGATTCTTTTCTCAGCTGTAGAGATAAAGGAAAACACATAGAAGAGAAAAAGGAATCTGGAAGGAAACACAAGTGCATTTGTAACAATGATTAATCACTTTTCAGACATTCTCAAGTAAAGTGACCTTTTCTTAAACCAGGCAGAGAACAGTGGGAATGTGGGCAGAGACTGGGAACAACCCTGCCTGCAAAAATTTCAGTGCTAGTAATTTTGACCCAGTTCCATCAGTGCCTTTGAAGACTGGCTGATCACATTCACCCAAAATACCAGCCAGCCACAACTGTCCTACACTGCAGCCATTGCTATTTTTTTATTATCCACAATAGGGGAAATATTAATCATTAGATCTCCTTTTCCACTGCAGTTACAGGTCTGCTTTGAATATTAAAACCCCTGTGGGTAAGGAGTGTCTGTGACCATCAAGGACACCAAAGTGCACAGTAAATTCCTGCCTTCACAAAGAGGGAAATAAATGGATGAACTATAATCACGTCCTTGTATGTGATTATCTTCAATTAATAACTCAATTTTTCCCTCTTGCAAGGTTGATGATGGTAAAGTCAGCCACCAGCTAAAACTGAAACCCAAACTTGCAGGAAGTTTAAGGTGGTGTTTTGGCCTTGAAGACCATGTCCTAAAGTTATCAGGAGGTTTGTTCCAGAAAAATACAATGTGAGGGGAAAAATAAGATTTGAAAGAGCTCCAGAGCTCAGTATTAACTGCACATGTGGCATTTTGATCCATTTCCATAAGGCATAACATAATATTTGCTAAAGAAGGAGGAGGAGGAAGGGGAAAAAAAAGACCAGAGTTAATATTCTCCTTCGGATTCCCCATTTGCTGATTACTCTGCAAGCTGTGTAATTGGGTGTCTCTGGCAATATGATGAAATGTGCCACAAACATCAAAAAACGGTGCTATATTAAATCTGCTTTTCATAATCTCTTCTCATTTCCCAGACCTGAGACATTTTATTCAATTTTTCCTGACTAAGTTGATATGTAAAGCCATATAAACATATCAATGCAAATAAATACATATATATTTTTCAAATGCTCATCGGAATGCACTCATTACAAAGATTTGCATCAAGGCTCTCTCACATGCCTGGTAGCCAAAGAAACCAATTTTTTTTTAACATTGCATTATTTTTAAGAATAGTTTACAAAGGTACAGGCTACTTCTTCATATTTCATTAACAACCCAAACTCTAGCTATCATGTTTCAGCCTAATCTTACCTGATTAGAAAATCATTTCCCTATTTGCATTAAGGCAAAAAATCTATGCAAAGTCACCATAATGTTATTCAAGCCCCAGAACAGCAGTGAGGATCCTGTTATACACTGGGGCTGTCTCTGTTTCCAGGAGCTGCAAGTCCAGCAGGGACCGTGCTGGTGTTTTATTTTAACCTGCTGCAAGGCACACGTCAGAGAAACCCCTCTATTAATGATGCCTAATTGACCTAATTACCTGCAGCTTTTGTCTGTAGAGCACTTGGGGCTTTTGCTCACATTTCACCTGGTGTCTCCAGGCTTTGTAGCCCCTTTTTGGATAAAAGCTGGCTTTTAGCTCAGCCCTGGCAAATTATCCAGTGCCAGCCCTCCAGTCTCTGCCACCAGCATCCCCGGGTGAGGATGGGGCATGATGGGGATGATGAATCCCAGCCTCTCCACAGACTGCAGCCTGTTCTGTGCCTTTTGCAGCTGATGGAGGAGAATATTTCCACTCCCACAGTGGTGGGAGAGTGTCCAGCTGCAGAAAAGGCAGGATTGCATCTCGCCTGCACCAGGCTCACCGGATTAGACACAGAGCCTGGAAGGTGCTCAACTCTCTGACTCCCATAAAAATCAGCAGATGTCAGGGGTAACAGTTTTCTCCAAGCCCTGATTTACCAAACACCCATCCAGGAGGCTCAGCCAAGTCCAGTCAGTCCCAGACTCACATCCACGCTGCAGGACCAGGAGCAGGGTGACTCTATTTCCCCCTTGCAGCCCTAATCCTGCTCCTCTTTCACAAACCTGCACCCCAAGTGGTTTTCCTGCTGGGAGCAGGGCATTGCTGGGACAAGCCAAGTTCATTTCTCAGCTGTGCTTTTCCTGGAAGCCAGCAGAGCAGAGATCATGTTGACAGACCTTTGAGCTTCCAGCAGCATCCACTGCACAGGGCTTTCCCAATCACCTTCCCAACAAGTGCCGAGCAGGGAATGCCTAGAGCAAAGTTAGTTCAGTCACACACGGATGCAAAAAGCAAGGTACAGATTTCCTTCAGCTTGGCTTTCCTTCCAGCACATTCTCTCTGCAGTGGTAAGGTGAAATAGCAGTGTGGGACTGCCCCATGTCCACAAGGAAACACACGGGAGTGTGAGGTTATTTCAGCAGAGCACACCACCATCAGGAAACCCAGCTGAGGCACCTGTGACTCCCAGGCTGACTTTTATCTATCATTTTTGTACAGTAACCCATACACCACCCCTTATTTCAAAGGCAGCTGCAAGCAGTTTAGTCTGACACGCAATACTTATGCTAATTTTCCAATTATTTCTTTCTTATGGAGTCAATGAATAGGTCATGAGCATCACAAAGGCTCTGTGAGGCAAGCCAGGTGTCCATCTCCGTGGTTTGGTGGCCATGGCCAGTGTGGCTGTTGGGGACACGAGGCCATCTCTCCAATGACACCATGAAGACAAGCAGAGAAGCACAAAGCAGTTTCAAAGCCACCTTAAAATCTCCATGCAGGTCTCCACAGCTGCCCTGGGAAACATGAGGAAAACTGAAATGCGCTGTGTTACCCTGGAAAAACCTTTGCTGATGGATTTTCATGTGTGCAGTCTCATTCTTTGGTTAAAAAATGAACTTTCCTATAGCAAGATAAATCACTGGCCTGGTGGAAGCAGCTCAGCTCCCTCCAGCTCAGCCTTGTTGAAGGCAAAAAAAAAATACTCAGAAGTTATTTGTCAGCTTTGGTTTTGCTTCATGTCACCAAAAAAAAAAAAAAAATCTTGTCTGATACCTCATGTAGTCCAGTCCTCTCTTCCCCAAGGAGAACTGGAAGGTTTTTAGTGAAAACTGTCTGTGATTCCCTGTGGAGACCACCAGAGGTGAAACTCTTCCCCCAAGAGATTATCTGCTGTAGAACCAACCACATGTGGAATTAAGGACATATTTATTGCTGTGTCAAGAGAAGAGAGAAGCATCACAGCTTCCTGAAGACCAACCCTGCTTCACCCCAGCCCTCCCACCCCAACAAACCATACAACATATTGGCCTCACCTCCCCATAACAGGCACCTTAAGGGAGAAAGAAAAAAAAAAAAAGCCTCTGATCCTCTCTGAAACATGAGATATCTCTCAAACCCTCAATAATATCTTAATTTCCTCTCCTTGCTCTCTGTGCTGGAGATGATTACACAGGCAGGAATGTTTCTGAAGACAAAAAAAAAAATTACCTTAGTGGGGAACAATAGAGGGGAGACCTGGTGGAGCAGAAGTGAATTAGTTTTGCCTTCAGAGACACCCACGGAGAAAAGAAAGGTGTCTGAGTTACCTCCAAGTAATTCCTCTGCACACAGAGCTCCTCTAAACAGCTTAAGCAAAGAGAGATGAGAGATGTGCTTTTGATTTCAGCTCCATTTCCCAAATTTTATTTGTTTGCTTTGTTTCCACCTGTGTTTTTAAGGCCCTGCACCTCCCAGGACGTTTGCAGGGCTGTTACCTGCAGGAATGTGTGGTGTCTGCATCAGGTCCCAGCACAGGAGCCAGGGGTGGCAGGGGGCTTCACCTCTGCCCATTGCACCTTTCAGCAAGAACAATTGCACCTTACAAATCAAATCTGAGGACAAACTGACCTGGGGTATCCCAAACCAGCAGGGAGGGCTGCAGGGCAGGCCAGGGAAAACAGGCAGGCAAGGAAAGGAGAGGAGCCTTTCACACAGGGAATCTGGAAGGGCTGAAATCCCAAATAGTTGGAATTTTATCTAGATGCCTTTTAGGTCCAAACACATTATCACATATTTTTCCCCATTTCATTTTTACTTAAAAAAAATAAATTCAACCAAATACTTCTTTTTTAGCATGAAGTAGAATCTTGCTAGTGGATCAATTTTTTGTTGTTGTTGTTTTAATTTCCCAACAATACCTGCAAAAATCTCTGTCCCCAAAAAAAACCCCAAAACCTGTCTTTTCATTCATATTTACTTGGAAAAAAATGCTGAGGTTAAGCCCTCAAAGCCTGAATCAAGACCTCAGCTTAGGCCTTCCAGCTGGCCTTTAAAAAACTGCTTTTTTGGCACATTTCTGGGGGCACAAGGGGCTCCTAGCTCTGAACTTTCAGACTGTCAGGCCAAACAAAAGTGGTCTCTGCTCTCTTTTTCTTGAGGGTGAAGTGGAGCACACACCAGTCAGGAATCCTCATACATTGAAAAATTCCTGCGCTGTCACACTGAACCAATAAATTATCGAGCTGTGTAAACAGGGCCAGGGATGCTCATTCTTTATTTGTTTGTTTGTTTGTTTGTTTGTTTAAAAGGGGGTGGAATAAAAGGCAGCTTGTCCATAGGTTGCTTGCAAAATGTGTGTCAGGCAGTGGGGGGAGGAAAAATCAACAACAAAGGAGCTTAAAGAGAAAATATTAAGAATCCCAAATTGGGTGAAAATTGCTTTCTGACAGATATCACCTATTGCAAATGAGACAGAAATACAAGTAATCTTGTAAAATGAAAGCCAAGGACAGACTTGTACCTGCCTTAGATGAATAAGTATCCCATTATCTTGAAGAATGAGGGCCCCAGGCTGTGATTATGCCACTATTGTATTCTAAACAGCATGGTTTGTCAAATGGAATAAATCCTAGCAAAATCAAATAAAAAAAAAAGAAAGGGATCCAATTTGAGGGCCAGCACACAATTTATTATTTTGTTTAATGTCGCCCTCTCGATGTTACTGATTATTGGGCACAAAGCACCGTGTTTAAACATGTGTTTAGAGTCTCCTGTCCCCCTCCCAGGCTCCCAGCTGTCCCCCTGAATGTCACCCAGCAATGGCCAGCTGTCTGCTGCTGCTGAAAAAAGAAAGGAGGTTAAAAGGACCAAACAGGTTCTGTATGTTATGAGGTGTTCTATGAAATACCTGATATTGCTTTACCTGCTCGAGTCAGGGGGTTCACTGGACATGAACCTGCACAAGGGGAGGGCATTGCTGTAAAACTGGGATTCTGAGTATGAAGGAGCCAGATCCAGAATCACAGAATCATTTAGGCTGAGAAAAGGCCTTTAACATCACTTGGACCAGCCCTTAACTGAGTGCTGCCAAGTCCAGCCCTGCTTTGCATTCAGCTGACTTCCAAAAGTCAGGAAAAGTTTCTGAAAGTTGCAAAATTCCTCAGAAAGCTGACCCTGATATCTCCCACTTGTACTCAGAGTGGATGTTTGTTGGAGTCTGAGATACAGATTATGTGCCCTTGTTTCTAATACTTAGTTATAGGATTCAAAAAAAACCACTGAATTTCATATAACATGAAATTCATGAGCATGTTTTCATGGTGACACATGAAAACAAATGCTAAAGTTAGATAGGAAAAGTGTAAGTGTGTAAATTAGAAAGTTTCTTAAATCACTGGGTGAAAAAGTAGTTTAGAGAACAGGGGACAAGATGGAGGATTTAGGGTGTTGTCTCTTGTCCTTCTTCTTTCTTCTTCATGTGCTTCTCCAAGAGGTTTTTGGGTGGTAGTAAGTGATTGGATAAAAAATGTCATAGTGCAGCACAAAGGTGTTGGGTCATTGGGTCACTAATAAAAATAATTTAGTTGGCACCTGTTAATTGGGTAAATGGATATATCAAAGACCTTGAAGAAGATCTTTGTTAGCCATTTTACCCCTTTATTATCATAGTGCACATAGCTCCTTGTACCTTGTAATGCTGATAAGAAAAAATAAACAACTGAGACTGAACAAGAGAAAACTGCCTCCCTCTCATCAATCTTCAGTTCAAAGGGAAAAAGAACCCAATCCAAAAGTCCTTTAACTAGACAGATGTTCAGGAGAAGGTGGCACAACCACAGGCAAATGCAAACAGGAGGGAAGTCGCTGGGAATATTTCTGGGCAGCAGTTTGCTGAGGAAGGAGCATTCCTGTACCCTGGCTCACTGCGAGGAGTTACTGCAATTTCTTGACTTTTCTTTGACGGGGCTCAGATTTCCTGAGCTGTGAGAGGAAGGTAATCACACTGCCTTTAACTGGCATCAGCTATTCACTGTGAATAAATCCTCCAGTGATGTAAAAAACCACTGAGCCAGGAGCAGAGTGGGAGCTGGAACATGGAAGTGACCCCTGGGGACCTCAGAGCACCTTTTGCCCAAACAGCCCTTGTGATGATCCCTTCTCCTCCCATAAACCCTTCTCTCCTCCAATTTTCCATGAAGGAGCAGTGGTTGCTCTATCCTGGTACTTTAAAGGAAAGTAAAATGTAAGTTTTAAGTGCAATGCAAGTTTTAAGTGCAGAAATGCAGCATTTTGTCAGGTCCTCGGGGAAGGAGCATTTAGGGCTTGAAAGCAGATTGCCCTCACACAACAAGGGCTGATTCCAGCAATGAGTGAGCTGACAAAGTCCAGGAATAACAGCAAGAAATGATGGATTTAAAGAGTCAAAAACAAAGCAGGCATATTTTATTTAGGCTAAGTTACAATTGAAATCAATAAGAACTACAGAATGTTGCCTTGTAATTTGACTTGAAAGCATTATTTGTTAAGGACTATGAAAAACAGAGGAATTTTAAAAGTCTTAACTTATTTTACTTCATTTTGTGTGAACTATTGAACCTCATTGCTTCTGGACATTATAATGTCACTCTGTTTCTCTCAAGTTTCATAGTATTGCCAGCCACAAGCATAAAGGAAATTACTCTTGAGTTTCTAAAATAATTAATGAAATTTTGTCATGTAGATAAAGGACAACTTGATTTCTGTGGCTGGCTGTCAAATTTCTGTAAACCACAAGGGAAAAACTAATTTAAAAGCAGAGGTGTTTTCACATTCCCAGGTCTCCAGGAGCTGGATTTTAACCCCTTTGGCTTTCACCCCCTCAGTCCCTAAACAGAGCAAGTCCTGGGCAGCGAGTTCCCCTTGCTGGGTCTCTACAGCTTCTGCCAAGTTCTTACTCATCAGCAGGTCTCTGACAAAGTTTTCATGATGCTTTTAATCAGAAAAAGAAAAACACAAATCCTCATTACAGAACAGCTACAGGTAGTCATGATCTGAAAGTTACAAAGACAGAAGTTTTTCCTTTCCCCAGCTGTTTTGAGCAGCCCAGAAATGACATTACCTGCAGGACTTCCTTTTCCAACACAAACCAGAAGCAATGGCAAGGTTTCTGTTTGCTTTGTGCAGAACAAGTGAAAAACATTCCACACCCACAGAGTCAAACGAAACCCAGATTTTCCTAAATGAATCTGAATATTTTACCAGAAATGCTTCTTTTCTACTGAAATGTACAGACCTGAGAGGGCTCACACAGGTCCATCCATCAAGTTTCAGGATGGGAAAAGTGAAGACACTGGTCCCTTCAAAATCTTCTCTATCACAAGGTCCTAAACTGTAAAAAGACAAAAACATCTTCCAGGTGGAAACATCAAAAGCCTGCGTGTCCTCAGCTTTCTGAAATGAGCACAGAGGGGAATTGGACACTACCTGATTCCATTCTCCAGGAAAGCTCAGTGTGTTTGTGTTTTTGTTTTATATGAATGTAGCTTCAAAACTTTCCAAATTTTTTTCTCTTTCACAAGTATTTTTGCCCCTTGGTTTTCAAAACATGCTCTGAGTTTTCAAAATACGCTTTCTGATTTATTCCCCTCCTCCCTATTTCAAAATTGTTTTGCTTTTCTAGAACTTCTGTTTCCTATCACCTGGAATGTTCAGAAGCAAGCCCCAAATATTTCCAACTAAGCTCCCACCAGGATTCCAATTCCACCTTAAGAAAAAAAGGAGAAAAAGGGAAAAAAAAAAAAAAAAGAAAAAAAAAACAGCTAAAATGCCCAGTGAAAGCCATGAAATCCCAAGCCAGAAAAAAAATAAAAATAGAAAAAATAAAAAAACAAATGGAAATCAAGAAACAGAGCTTGGGACTTTCAGAAGGGAATATTCCCCTCTTAATATAGAGATTTGCACCTAGAAATCCTCCATCCATTTCAGCATTAATTCAGCATTACCACTGTTTTTTATGCTTTTTTTTGCTCTTTTTTTTTTTTTTTTGCTTTTTTTTTTTGCCTTTTTTTTTTTTGCTTTCTCATTTTTCCCAGGCTGCTGTGCTGGCTGCCCATGAGACCCGCAGCACTGGCCTGACCCCCTCTCCCGGCTCCTGCGCCGTGGGGCGATGCTCAGAGCCCACCTCCCCATTCAGGGCCATGATTATGCTTCCCCCAGCACTCTGAAAGCCCTGAGAGGAGGGGAGGGGAAGAGAAGAATCCAAAGGCATTCTGGCACCCCGGGCCGATAAGAAACTTTAGCCCCATTCAGCGACTGACAAGCGCTTGTAGAATATGATCTTAATCCTGTTTCTAACATTCTCTCGCCCTTCGGCCGCCCTATTCCAGGCTGTATTCTTCTTCCAACCGTCGCTCCAGCAAATCCCCCAAAGAGAATTACTGGGGGGAGATAAACATCAAAGGGAAATTCAAGAAATCTACAGTAGGTTCACACAGTGGGGGAAAGAGGGGCAGGTGGGGGCCGGTGGAGAGGGCTGTCTTTGCCCTCACCCTGGTTGCATTCCTCAGGGCTGGCTCTCTGCAGAGCAGCCCCCCAAACCTGCTCAGCAGAGTGCCATTTTTGGGATTTATTTTTTTTTCTTTATCCTGTTTGAGGCATTTTTTTTCCCTTGGGAGTAAGAGAGGCTGGTCATGCAGAGCTCTGTGTGTGTAAAAAATCACCTCCTCCCCAGAGAGGGGCATCACCTAAATGGAGAAGATGGAGGTGGGAGAAGGAGGCGGCATTTTCCTGGTAGGAAGAAGAAATTGGGAGAACCAGTGGGTTTGGCCAGCAGCACATGAGAAGTCTGCTGTAGAAATTAAATGAGTGAACATCATTTGGGAGCTCCCAGTAATTCCCATCAGGTGCAGGAGCCTTCAGCACCCAGAGACACAGTCCCGTGGTATTCCCTAAAGAGCTTCCAGCAGGTTGCCAAGGAGATTCCCTGTGAGCCCAGGGAAAGCCATTCATATTTGTCACAAAACTCTGGGTGTCCTCTGATGCGCAAGCTCCAGGAGTAGGGAAAAGGTGGGATTTTGAGGATGGTGTCAGTCTTTCCATCTTATCTCACTTCAGTCCTCCAGAAATCAGGGCGCTGCTCTCTGGTGAAGAAGGATGAGCTCCTACCACCCCCAGCTTCACATGCTGCCTCCCATGACTGAGGTGACACCTGGACCAGGTCCTCCAAAGACCCCTTCTAGCCCAAATTACTGCTGCAAACACTGTGATTCAAGAGGAACTGATTTACAACAGGGCACAAAAAACCCGGGTTGTTAAAGAGAGCGCAGAAAATTGAGACGGCTGACTTATTCCCAGTGCTGCAAAAGCATCCCCTTACAAACTCCCCTGGGATCTCTCCTTCCTGCTGGCCCTAGTTCACAGATGTGTTCACACAAACTCCACCTGCACTTTCTTGCCAGCCCTTTCTATAAGCTGTGAAACCTGGGTAAACACAGCCTTGACCTGGTGTTGGCAACAGCCGGGCTCCAGGCAGGAGATGGTCTGAACTGCTCAGAGGTGCCCTAACCCCACCCAAGCATGCTCCTCAGCTCCCAAATGTTTAAAAAGAGGTTTTATTCTGTGGGGGAAAAAAAAAAAAATTAAGCTGTTTCAAAAGGAGCACCCTGAGACTGTGTAGCAGCTCCCAGGAGGTAAAAATCTGATGAGCTATAAAAGAATACAGAGACCTAAAAATAATGCTCCCACAACCCACTCTAAAGGATTAACTTTCTGTTAGGAAACAGGACAGCCTTGACCTTGAGCAGGGCAGAGATGCCTGGCTTGCTGCTGTTGTCTCTGATGCCCCATTACATGTGGTTTGGAGAAAAAGCTTCACATTCTTGGTTTTGGTTTTCCTGTTTGTCAAAGGAGGCTGAATATCCCTGTACATTTATCGATGCTGTAGATTCACAGCATGTCAGATTTACCCCAGATCTCAAGGGCCTACCTGGACTGCGATGAATCATCTCCAGCTAACAGGGGAGGAGCAATGATGGAGTCCTTTCAGCTCTTTTCCCTTGCAATTCTACGTCAAAACCTGTTTTATTTGATGCAGAAAGCCTTTAAATATAGAACAGTGATGAAGACATCCACCTTACAATTGTTATTTTGCTTTCTTATAACTCATTTTGTGGTTTTGGCATCTCACCTTTGCAGAGAAAGTTGGGGCGTGGGTGGGTGGGAGGAGACACATTCCTCATTTCCATCACATTCAACAAGAAAGAAAAAGTCACAAAAGAGTGCTCCATTTCCAGCCTACACAAGCCCTGTCACAGTTTTTGGTGTAACTGCTTGATTAAAGCCATACAACACCCACAAGGTACTCTTACAGCCATGGACAACCCTGAGAGAGGCCATAAGATATGGGAATGCATCTTCTTTCTGCTCTGGTTAAACCTGAGATGGAAAAACATGCCTGGTTTTGAGAACCAGTTCAAGAAAGATATGTATTAGCTGGAGAGAGTCCAGAGAAAAATAATGAGAGTAAATGGAAAACAGCATCCATAAAGAAATATTAAGATTATTGATGTTGTGTAACCTGGAAAGAGAAAACAAAGGGAGTTTCAGATAAATGGATGTTATCTACATAAAAGTCTGTTAAGAGCAGGAACTAGTCCCTTTACCATGTTCTCAAAGAACAGGGCAAGGTCCAGGCATAGAAATACAATCTGTGAATTTTGCTGATCAGAATACATCCAGGGCTTTCTGCCCTGTTGGCATTTCCTAGGTCTCCTGTCTCCCTGGGATGCTCTCTCTCTCCCATGTCATTTGATATGTTGGGAACAGTTATTTACTTCTCACACTTTGTATGGCCTGACTGGTCCCCAAACCTCTGTTTCAGCTTCATAATCTAGTGTGTCTGTCTGTCTCTGCACATCACAAGCCAAAGGACCTCAGTGAATTGACTCCCCCTTGAAACAGGGAATCCATCCTCCAGTCTAAAGTCTGCCAACAAGGAGGTACCCCTCACCTCACCTCCAGAATATAATTACTGTGGTTAATTACCCTCTCAGCCCATGTTAATCTCACTATGAGATCCTGTCTCATCCTAAGGCTCATACCTCCTTCTCGGGTTGCTCGAGATTTCACCCCTGATTGCTGATGGCATCCATGGTCCTGATGGATATGAAAAGATCAGATAGATCAGTTGTACAGGGAGGCTTAAGTGTTTCCAAGACCATAATGAAAATTCCTTTCAGTAGAAACTGTGACCCAGACATGAAACCCAACCCTCAGTGGGAGACTTCTGATTTCACAGGAGACAAAAGCCAAACACGCTAAAAAAAAATTGTCACTCTCTCGGAGAATGGGAATTTATCATTCAGGTGGGAAGTGCTCCATTAGCCTCCACACATTGGTTTACTTAGGGATGTTTTTCTTGGGATTTAGTTTAAATCAACAGAATGGGTCTGGGAATACTTTGTGTTTGGCTCGTGTGGACAACAGAACAAGGAAAACGTTGTGCGGTTTTCAGTGTTCAAGGCTCCTTGAGCACAAAGCATCCCAGAAGTGTTTATTTGGACGTGAGGACTAGTTTGTTGAAGATCTGGGAGATGGAGTGGTGGCTACACATCACTCACTGAGATGGTGCCACTAGGCAGAGGAAACAACAGGGGGAAGCTCATCCTGTCCATAGGGATGGGTTATCCATCCACCTCAGCCTTGGACTCCATGTGCTGCTGGTCCAATGGCAACTGCATTCACCAGAGTCTGGTCTGCGTGTCCCAGAATCATATCCATGCCTGGCTTGGTGTCAGGGTGTACTAGCCCAGAGCCAGAAATTCCATCACATGGAAAAGACTAAAGATATCTGGGTATACATGTTGTTATTTGATGTCACCCATGACAACGTCAGCTCTGATTTAGATTTAATATTCCCACAAAATCTGTGCTTAAGGAAAGAGGAGCCCATGGAAATCCTCATTTCCACCCCCATGGGTTACCATGGTTTTAACAGAGAAAAGAAGAACCCAGTCAAGGGGCATGGTGATGCTCTTCCCATATTGGTACAGCAGCTTTGTGTTTCAGAGTCCAAATTCACTTAATTTCCTTGAATTTGTCTCATGATCTCTCTGCTTTATCCCTCCTCAAGAGGGGCAAGCAGGAATGTGTCCATATTCAAAGTGCTGTGGAAATGGGTTACAAATCTGGGCTTTCCCAGTGTCTGTGCAGAACAAGAGGCGTTTCTCTATGGCCAGGCTCAGGACCGATCCTGCGTGTTCAGGCTGAGCTTCCATGGCCAGATGAGTGCCAGGATCCCACCTGGCATATTCCATATTCCTGCTCCCCTTTCCCAGGGAGCACAGCTGAAGAGGAGAGCTGGAGGAGCAGGATTTGTGAGCTGCCAAGTGCCCCCATGCCACACAATGTGATCACAGCCACAAGGATGTGCTCATGCTGGGGAGGCTCTTGCCCTTTCTCCATGCCAGACCGTTGCAAAATCAGCTTCTGGGAGGATTCTGCTTCTCATTTATTTCTCCTGGGTCTGTCCATGCTTCCCCCCATTAGCTTTGCCAAGTTTTAGCTCATTCTGAATTCTGAAAACAGTTCCAATTAAATGGCTTTTCAATCAGTTTGATCACAAGTGCACTTGCCAGAAGTGTGGCATGTCCATGAAATCAGGAATTTCCTGCAGGACAGCTACTCTCTGAAAAAAAAAAAAAAATATTTGGATTTTTTCTTGGAAAATTATCAGTTCAGAAACTATTCAGCCTTGTAGCCAACATTTTTCTCTTTATTTCTTCCAGAATTTGGAGTAGATTCTCCCCCTCCCCCTAAAATTTTGTTCTCAACAAAATATTTCATGGACAAAAAACAAACCAAAAGCACTCTGTCCTGGCTCAGAGTTCAAACAAGAAGGAATTTTCACACAGCCCAGACCTGGGGCTTGGAAATACTCTGGCTTCTTGACAAAGCCCATTTGGTAAAGTAGCTCAGAGTGCCCAAGTTTGTCCAAGGCACACCTCCAACCAGTTTAACACTGGAGAGGCCAACCCAGTTTGAATAATGTCTAATACAGACCTACTGAGACTTCCCTTTCCAGTAAATATTTATTTTTGTTAGCAGCAACTATGCAGGACACATATTTTGGGGTTGGCTTTTTCCCCTTTTCTCAGCTTCTTGAGGACCAAGCCATGCTTTGATGTGTTTTTTCCCCTCCCTCCACACTCGCCAGTCCAGAGGATCGCTGTGATTTATTCAAGAAACAAGAGTGCACCTGATGGCTATTCCCCAGAGCAGATTGCTGTGAGATAGAAGAGCTGGGCTGTGCTCCCCCCTTGCTCCTGATGAGGAGAGATTAGATGGGGAAGCCTGATAGCCTGGCTCTGGAAGCAAGCAAATGAACAACCCTAAATTCCTCCCTGGACCCGGTGACCGTAAGTCCTTGCCGGTGACTGGTCCTTGTGGGATAATGCCAGGAATAGGCATATTAAACACATGAATGTCAAGTCCTAATTCATCTCTCTAATGTTGTACAGTAGCAAGACTGTACCCCCCTGCTGTGGTGTAATTTCACGCTGAGGAGTCTGATGGGGCTTCCTGCAGACTGATCCTTTATGGATCAGAAAACTCACTTTCTCTTTGTGTTGGAGGGTCCAGAGATTATCTTATTAACCACATCCATGCCAGCTCTGATCAAACACCAGGCTCTGCCTCTTCTGAGGACTCCTTTTTGTGCTGCTTTTCCCCTCTCATGGGTTCACATCGCAGAGGGGAAGAACATTAAACCCAAGCCTCCACCTCTGCGTCAGCAAATGGAATATTTTGCATTTTCTTGGCTCAGATGCAACACCGACCCAGCTTGAACCCTAAATCAGCTACAGGAGCTTGGTGCATCCACATTAGGGCTCCTGTACCCCCTTTCCAAGTTCCTTTTGCCTCTCCTTTCCCCAAAAAAGGTCAATGTTTAAACTACTTCAGGTGATGCCCTGCAGGTACCACCTCCCCACAGCAGCAAGTTTGAATGCAGGAGTGGGTCTGCCTCAAGGACTGTTCTCTGTAGGACCTGGCCACCTGGAGGAAGGGCTTCTTCTCTTCCACCATCTCAGTCCACCAGACTCCCTCTTCACCAAGCTCTCCAGACCTTGCCATGGGGACAGCAAGGTGTGGCAGTGAGCAGTCAGGATGTTCCTGTGGCCTCTGAAGGTGTCAGGCACTGCACACAGGTCAGGAAAAGGCTGCAGGAGGGAAGGCAGGACTGCATACATTCTCAGACACTCCTCAGGATGTGGGCTTTTCCAATCTGACAAGACAAAAGCCTTCTGATTTCAACACCAGACCACGGCTGCCTCCCCAAATGATGCCAGAGGGCCACCCTGTAGCCATGTCCCAGCGTGTAACAGGGGATGATAGTTTATAATCTCATTTTCTGGGCTGGCTGCCCTTCTGGTGCCCCTCATGCTCCATGTAAATCATCTGGAGTCTGATTTCTTTGGCTTGCAGGGCTGTTCTTTCCTTGTCTGCTTCTAACAGGCTCCTGGCTCAGCAGGGACCTTGCACTGAAGACAGTACCAGGACAGTCACACCAGAAAAACTTCAATTCCACCTTGCTTGGACAGAATGCTGCAGCCAGGGCCAGGTTCCCATCCACATGCAGTTCCAGCAGGCTGGGGTGGCTCTGGCATGCTCACATCTCCTGTCCAATGTGTATGCACTTCCCAATCCAACAGCACAACTTCTGCAATCAAAAATTCCTTTTTGCTTCACCTGATGCACTTTAAAAAGGCAATTCAACAGAGCCCTCAGTGGATTTCAGTTATTTTTATGATATTGTTCCTGTCTGCTCATGTTGTGTCGAGCTACAGACCTGGTGGCAAGCTTTGCCACCACCAACAGCCTTTTGCAGCTAATGAAAAATAACCTGCTTTTTATCTGCAGAAAATAGCATCGCCTGGGTCTTACCATGGCAAACTATTTAACAGCTCTCCAAGCAAAAAAGTCCTTCCCTGTCTGTAGGGCTGTGTAAGTCTCCTTCCAGCTGTTATCTTGCTGCACTGCTGAGCACCTCAACTTGCAAAGCAGAGCCAAAAACTGTCCCATTTCTAGGCAGGGAGATAGAGTTTCACTTGTTTTTAGAGAAGGGAAAGCCACTGATCCCATCCCAGCAGCTTGCACACAGCCAGTGCATCCTCAGGAGAGCCCAGGGCAGGAGCCCAGCCTGCAGCTGCCTCTCCCTCTGCCACAGTGGTATGGTCAGAAAAAAGAGATCTGTCACAGGGATATTGCTAAGTTAAGGTCTGGTTTTAAGAATTTAATAGGGTGATTGGGTTTTCTAATGCAGGGAGGGTAGTGAAGAATATGTTTCATTTGTTTAATTGCAATATTCTTCTTGTTCTTATTTTATTTTCCCATAAGGGAAGAAACAAATCCTTCTGTTCTACCCCAGCTTCCCTTTACACCAATATGGCAGATGGACAGTAGTAAGAAATATCACCAAATTCTCCAGGAGGACTGAAGTATTCTTTTTTCCTCCTTTTTTTTTTTCCTTTTTGTGCAAACAACCTACTTAAGAAACACCCTGAGGAAAATGTATGACTTGCTCAAACCCTCTATTTCTGCATTAACAGCTGGGCAACTCTCTTTTGCCCACATGAGCTGGGCCAGTTTGGCTTGCACTTGGGACATTTAGGCTCTTTCCAGATAAGCTTATAAAGGTGATGAGGAAAGGCTTAAGAAGGTGACAGGGAAAGGCTGGGGAAGGTGATGGGAGAAGGTTTATGAGGTGTTTGAGGCTATGTGGGTCCTGAGATGCCGTTGGGTGGGAAGCAGCTACAAGGAAGGCTCTCCTGCCACAGAAGCAGAGCTGAGGCCATCACTAGCAGAGATCACTGCAGATCACAGGGGGAGCCAGAAGGGAGGTCCCCAAAGGACATGTCAGAGGGATCTGGTGCATGCAGAGCTGCCCACTTGCTGTGGGACTGGAGCAAAAGCCATGGGAGAGCTTCTTCCACCCCATGCTGCTCCTGCCCACACAGCTGCAGGCAGAGCTAAGGGGACAGTGGGGATGGAGCATCCCTGTGGCACAGACCAGGGAGAGCCTTCATCCTGCAAAGGGGAAGATTTTCAGCCTGAATAAATGCAAAGCCCCCTATTCTGCCTGGCACAGTAGGTTTCCCTGAGACTCAGCCCATGCCTTACCGAAGGACCTTTCCCAATCCGCGAGCCGGCAGATCCCGGAGCAGAAGGGAGGACTGTTTGTTTAGACCTATGTGGGTTAGGCAGCTCAGACTTTATTCTTGCACTTTGATAGGTTCCTAAATGAAAATCCAATAATATTTTAAGCAGAACGAGTTCCCATGAAAGTCATTTCTAAATCGGCCGGCTCATCCTACCTGTCGGCTGGATTCTCCATCCCCACTGGCCTAAGCCCGGTGTAACGTCACTGCTGCCAGCACTTTACTCCAGGAGCTGAGTCCAGCCCTGCTGCACAGAGCAGCGCTGCTGCTGCCTTTAATGAACATGTAAATAGGCAGCAGGCTCCGGAGCACAGTAACCCTGCAGTCAGGAAGTTCTCCAAAGCAGCTCGGGAGAAATAATACTTTATTCCTGGCGGTGCAAATAACTGATAGGGACTGGCTAAGAAGGGTTCATGCAAATACTCCTGAATTAAGCTCCGTCTGAAGTTAGAAAGGAAAGATGATAAACACACCCGGCTTTAAAACTGCAAAATATGCTTTGCAGGCATGAAACCGGAGGAGTAACAAAACTATCTGACATCACATTTAACAGCAAAGCATTTCTTATTCTCAGGAATGCAGTTACCTAAACTAGAGTCCCACTAAAGAGTCCTACCTTTTATTTACATTTCTAAATCTTAAAACCATTAACAAAAGCCACTTAATTCAATTACTTTCCCTGAGCGCTGATGTTATTACATCATTGTCACTAAGGAGAGTTCTGGCTCTGGTTTTCTCTTTTTTTTTTTTTTTTTCCTTTCTTTAAATTCATTCCTCTTTTCTCCACGCCGAGTGCCTCCCCACCACCTCCCCGTCTTTCTCTCCCCCGATGTCATTGTGTAGAACTAATGGGGTAAACTGAAATGGTATCTGTCCTCATTGACAGGTTTATGAGAATTTAATAAAGCGTGGCACGGATAAAATGAGATATTACAAGGCCACACAAAGCTGATTGACTTCTCCACGTCAGCATTTTTATTTGGTTATTTATTTATTTATTTGCTTTCAGCACGGGGGTGATCTCAGCAGTCCTTTGGTGGTGCTGGCCCGGGAGGGATGAGAGGGGAAGATGCAGGCAATGGGAGGGGCGGATCAATCCCCGAGGTGTGTGCTGTGAGCACTGCTCCTGCTGCTCTGGGGCTTTCCGGTGCCTCTGGGATGATGACACGGCAGGAGCCACCGCTGCCCCTGCACATCTCTGCCCCTCGAGCCTCCACGGAGATGGGGTGAGCTCACCAGAACCAGCTCGGCACGGGCGGGGGTCCCCAGCACTGCCCCAGCAGGGGTGTGAAGCAGGGAGCAGCTGCTGGCTGCACAGAGCCTGCAGAGATGCTCGGCACGGACGGGGCAGGGGCTGGGCTGTGCACTGCGTGTCCCTGGAGAGGTGACACCCGTGCTGATGCTCAAATGCACCCCCAGGGACCACCTGAGGACCCGCCTCAGACTGCAGGGATGTTTGCACTGATCCACACCGAGCAATCCCACCCTGCAATAGGGCCAGGAGGTCATCACGGAGATGCCACCAGCCACATCCCTCCAGGCATGGTCCTGCCCCGTGCCTCAGTTTGCCCTCCTGCCCAATGCCTACCTTGCTTGTGTAAATGTAAATTACAGGTCAGCTGGGGGCCTGCACAGATCAAAGCTTCCCCCTGGGAAAATCAGTGTGTATATCTAAAGCGTGTTAGCTTCCATCACAGGGAAAAAAGGGAGAGCTGGAGATCTGGGCTGGGCTGTAACTGGCTGGCTGTCTCCCTCTCCTGGCCTGTTCAGAATGCAGGGATCTCAAAAAGGAGAGA